>NC_058411.1:74399610-74452558 GCF_002201575.2 Neomonachus schauinslandi
TTTAACATATATTGCATTATTTGTTTCAGAGGTACAGATCTGAGATTCAACAGTCTTGCACAATTCACAGCGCTTACCAGAGCACATACCCTCCCCAGTGTCTATCACCCAGTCACCCCATCCTTCCCACCCCACCCCCCACTCCAGCAACCCTCAGTTTGTTTCCTGAGATTAAGAATTCCTCATATCAGTGAGATCATATGATACATGTCTTTCTCTGTTTGACTTATTTCACTCAACATAATACCCTCCAGTTCCATCCACGTCGTTGCAAATGGCAAGATCTCATTCCTTTGGATGGCTGCATAATATTCCATTGTATATATATACCACCTCTTCTTTATCCATTCATCTGTTGATGGACATCTTGGCTCTTTCCACAGTTTGGCTATTGTGGACATTGCTGCTATAAACATCAGGGTGCACGTACCCCTTCGGATCCCTACTTTTGTATCTTTGGGGTAAATACCCAGTAGTGCAATTGCTGGATCATATGGTAGCTCTATTTTCAACTTTTTGAGGAACCTCCATACAGTTTTCCAGAGTGGCTGCACCAGCTTGCATTCCCACCAACAGTGTAGGAGGGTTCCCCTTTCTCCGCATCCCCGCCAACATCTGTCATTTCCTGACTTGTTAATTTTAGCCATTCTGACTGGTGTGAGGTGGTATCTCATTGAGGTTTTGATTTGGATTTCCCTGATGCCGAGCGATATTGAGCACTTTTTCATGTGTCTGTTGGCCATTTGGATGTCTTCTTTGGAAAAATGTCTGTTCATGTCTTCTGCCCATTTCTTGATTGGGTTCTTTGTTCTTTGGGTGTTGAGTTTGATGAGTTCTTTATAGATTTTGGATACTAGCCCTTTATCTGATAGGTCATTTGCAAATATCTTCTCCCATTCTGTCGGTTGTCTTTTGGTTTTGTTGACTGTTTCCTTTGCTTTGCAAAAGCTTTTTATCTTGATGAAGTCCCAATAGTTCATTTTTGCCCTTGCTTCCCTTGCCTTTGGCGATGTTTCTAGGAAGAAGTTGCTTCGGCTGAGGTCAAAGAGGTTGCTGCCTGTGTTCTCCTTTAGGATTTTGATGGACTCCTGTCTCACATTGAGGTCTTTCAACCATTTGGAGTCTATTTTTGTGTGTGGTGTAAGGAAATGGTCCAGTTTCATTCTTCTGCATGTGGCTGTCCAATTTTCCCAACACCATTTGTTGAAGAGACTGTCTTTGTTCCATTGGACATTCTTTCCTGCTTTGTCGAAGATTAGTTGACCATAGAGTTGAGGGTCCATTTCTGGGCTCTCTATTCTGTTCCATTGATCTATGTGTCTGTTTTTGTGCCAGTACCATGCTGTCTTGATGATGACAGCTTTGTAATAGAGCTGGAAGTCCGGAATTGTGATGCCGCCGGCTTTGCTTTTCTTTTTCAACATTCCTCTGGCTATGCGGGGTCTTTTCTGGTTCCATACAAATTTTAGGATGATTTGTTCCATTTCTTTGAAAAAAGTGGATGGTATTTTGATGGGGATTGCATTGAATGTGTAGATTGCTCTAGGTAGCATTGACATCTTCACAATATTTGTTCTTCCAATCCATGAGCATGGAACGTTTTTCCATTTCTTTGTGTCTTCCTCAATTTCTTTCATGAGTATTTTATAGTTTTCTGAGTACAGATCCTTTGTCTCTTTGGTTAGATTTATTCCTAGGTATCTTATGGTTTTGGGTGCAATTGTAAATGGGATCGACTCCTTAATTTCTCTTTCTTCTGTCTTGTTGTTGGTGTATAGGAATGCCACTGACTTCTGTGCATTCATTTTATATCCTGCCACTTTACTGAATTCCTGTATGAGTTCTAGCAGTTTTGGGGTGGAGTCTTTGGGGTTTTCCACATAAAGTATCATATCATCTGCAAAGAGTGAGAGTTTGACTTCTTCCTTGCCAATTTGGATGCCTTTGATTTCTTTTTGTTGTCTGATTGCTGTGGCTAGGACTTCCAATACTATGTTGAATAGCAGTGGTGATAGTGGACATCCCTGCCGCGTTCCTGACCTTAGGGGGAAAGCTCTCAGTTTTTCCCCATTGAGAATGATATTTGCTGTAGGTTTTTCATAGATGGCTTTTATGATATTGAGGTATATACCCTCTACGCCTATACTCTGAAGAGTTTTGATCAAGAAAGGATGCTGTACTTTATCAAATGCTTTTTCTGCATCTATTGAGAGGATCATATGATTCTTGTTCTTTCTTTTGTTAATGTATTGTATCACGTTGATTGATTTGTGGATGTTGAACCAACCTTGCAGCCCAGGGATAAATCCCACTTGGTCGTGGTGAATAATCCTTTTAATGTACTGTTGGATCCTATTGGCTAGTATTTTGGTGAGAATTTTTGCATCCATGTTCATCAGGGATATTGGTCTCTAATTCTCCTTTTTGATGGGGTCTTTGGTTTTGGGATCAAGGTAATGCTGGCCTCATAAAATGAGTTTGGAAGTTTTCCTTCCATTTCTGTTTTTTGGAACAGTTTCAGAAGAATAGGTATTAATTCTTCTTGAAATGTTTGGTAGAATTCCCCTGGGAAGCCATCTGGCCCTGGGCTTTTGTTTTTTGGGAGATTTTTGATGACCGCTTCAATTTCCTTAGTGGTTATAGGTCTGTTCAGGTTTTCTATTTCTTCCCGGTTCAGTTTTGGTAGTTGATACATCTCTAGGAATGCATCCATTTCTTCCAGGTTATCTAATTTGCTGGCATAGAGTTGCTCATAATATGTTCTTATAATTGTTTGTATTTCTTTGGTGTTGGTTGTGATCTCTCCTCTTTCATTCATGATTTTGTTGATTTGGGTCATTTCTCTTTTCTTTTTGATAAGTCTGGCCAGGGGTTTATCAATCTTGTTAATTCTTTCAAAGAACCAGCTCCTAGTTTCGTTGATCTGTTCTACTGTTCTTTTAGTTTCTATTTCATTGATTTCTGCTCTGATCTTTATTATTTCTCTTCTCCTGCTGGGTTTAGGTTTTATTTGCTGTTCATTCTCCAGCTCCCTTAGGTGTAGGGTTAGGTTGTGTACTTGAGACCTTTCTTGTTTCTTGAGAAAGGCTTGTATTGCTATATACTTTCCTCTTAGGACTGCCTTTGCTGCATCCCAAAGATTTTGAGTAGTTGTGTTTTCATTTTCATTGGTTTCCATGAATTTTTTTAATACTTCTTTAATTTCCTGGTTGACCCATTCATTCTTCAGTAGGATGCTCTTTAGCCTCCATGTATTTGAGTTCTTTCCGACTTTCCTCTTGTGATTGAGTTCTAGTTTCAAAGCATTGTGGTCTGAAAATAGGCAGGGAATGATCCCAATCTTTTGGTACCGGTTGAGACCTGATTTATGGCCTAGGATGTGATCAATTCTGGAGAATGTTCCATGGGCACTAGAGAAGAATGTGTATTCCGTTGCTTTAGGATGCAATGTTCTGAATATGTCTGTGAAGTCCATTTGGTCCAGTGTGTCATTTAAAGTCTTTATTTCCTTGTTGATCTTTTGCTTAGACGATCTGTCCATTTTGGTGAGGGGGGTGTTAAAGTCCCCCACTATTATTGTATTGTTGTCGATGTGTTTCTTTGCTTTTGTTATTAATTGCCTTATATAATTGGCTGCTCCCATGTTAGGGGCATAGATATTTACAATTGTTAGATCTTCTTGTTGGATAGATCCTTTAAGTATGACATAGTGTCCTTCCTCATCTCTTATTACAGTCTTTGGTTTAAAATCTAATTTGTCTGCTATAAGGATTGCCACCCCAGCTTTCTTTTGGTGTCCATTAGCATGGTAAATGGTTTTCCACCCCCTCACTTTCAATCTGGGGCTGTCTTTGGGTCGAAAATGAGTCTCTTGCAGACAGCATATCGATGGGTCTTGTTTTTTAATCCAGTCTGATAGCCTGTGTCTTTTGATTGGGGCATTGAGCCCATTTACATTCAGGGTAACTATTGAAAGATAGGAATTTAGTGCCATTGTATTGCCTGTAAGGTGACTGTTACCGTATATTGTCTGTGTTCCTTTCTGGTCTATGTTGCTTTTAGGGTCTCTCTTTGCTTAGAGGACCCCTTTCAAGATTTCTTGTAGGGCTGGTTTTGTGTTTGCAAATTCCTTTAGTTTTTGTTTGTCCTGGAAGCTTTTTATTTCTCCTTCAATTTTCAATGACAGCCTAGCTGGATATAGTATTCTTGGCTGCATATTTTTCTCATTTAGTGCTCTGAATATATCCTGCCAGTCCTTTCTGGCCTGCCAGGTCTCTGTGGATAGGTCTGTTGCCAATCTAATGTTTCTACCCTTGTAGGTTACATATCTCTTCTCCCGAGCTGCTTTCAGGATTTTCTCTTTGTCTATGAGACTCGTAAGTTTTACTATTAGATGTCGGGGTGTTGACCTATTTTTATTGATTTTGAGAGGGGTTCTCTGTGCTTCCTGGATTTTGATGCCTGTTTCCTTCCCCAAATTAGGGAAGTTCTCTGCTATAATTTGCTCCATTATACCTTCTGCCCCTCTCTCTCTTTCTTCTTCTTCTGGGATCCCAATTATTCTAATGTTGTTTCATCTTATGGTATCGCTTATCTCTCGAATTCTGCCCTCGTGATCCAGTAGTTGTTTATCTCTCTTTTTCTCAGCTTCTTTATTTTCCATCATTTCATCTTCTATATTACTGATTCTCTCTTCTGCCTCATTTATTCTAGCAGTTAGCGCCCCCATTTTTTATTGCACCTCATTAATAGCCTTTTTGATTTCTACTTGGTTGGATTTTAGTTATTTGACCTCTCCAGAAAGGGTTTCTCTAATAACTTCCATATTTTTTTCAAGCCCAGCTAGTATCTTTAAAGTGATGATTCTGAACTCTAGATCTGACATTGTACTAATGTCCGTATTGAGTAGGTCCCTGGCAGTCGGTACTACCTCTTGTTCTTTTTGTTGAGGTGATTTTTTCCGTCTTGTCATTTTGTGCAGAGGAGAATAGATTAATGAGAGAACAAAATGCTAGCAGAGTAACAACGTCCCCAGAAAATATACTCTAAACAAATCAGAAAAAACCTGAAGCAGTGGGAAAAGAAAGGGAAAGAGAGAAAAAAGAAAAAGATAAAGATAAAAACAAAAACAAACAAAACAAAACAACAACAAAAAAACCCAGAATGTGATCAAATATGATCAGGCTGGTATATAGATCAGTGCCACACACTAGATTTGGGGTGTATTTTGGTCTTTTAGAAGAAAGTGCCTCCCAAAATTTTAAAGAAAGAAAAACTTATATATGTACAAAAATAAGGGTTGATATGATGAAGGGATGGAATATGACTGTAAAGATGGAAATTATAAAAAATTTTATAAAAGGAATTGATAAGAAGTTGTTTGAAAAAAGAAAGAAGAGGATTTAAAAAAAGAAAAAAAAAGGGAGAGGATGTGATCAGGCAGGGGAATAGAAAACACCATATACTAGAGATTTGGGGTATATTTTGATCTGTTAGAAGAAACTATCTCAAAATTTTAAAGAGAGAACAACTTATATATATAAGCCAAAAATACGGGTAACTACTATGAAGGGATAGAATATGACTCTAAAAATGAAAAATAAAAATGTTTTTTTTTAAAAAAAAGGGATTGATAAGATGTTGGTTGAAAAAGGGAAAAAGAAAAATTCAAAAAGAAAAAAAAAGAAAAAAAGACAGTTAAAAAAAAATTAACTTTTAAAGACTAAAGAATCATGGTAAAAAAGCCATGAATTCTATGTGCAATATTCCCCTAGCACTGGAGTTCTGCCATTCTCATTGATGGGTAAACTTGGTCTTGGCTGGCTGTTCTCGCTGATCTTCTGGGGAGGGGCCTGTTGCCGTGGTTTCCAAATGTCTTTGCCGGAGGCAGAATTGCCCCGCCCTTGCCCCCTCCCAGCTAAGTAATCTGCTCAGGTTTGCTCTCCGGGGCTTTTGTTCCCTGCGAGCTTTCCGTACAGCTTTGGAGGCGGAGAGTGAAAATGGCGGCCTCCCAATCTCCGCCGCGGAGGAGCCGAGAACTCGGGGCCCCGCTTCCAAGTGAGCCCCCAGAGAAAAGCCGTCAGTCACTCCCGTCTCCCCAGTCTCCAGTCGCACTCCGTGCTCACCCGGCCTGTGACCGCGCGTTTCTATCTCTGGCACCCGACCCCGGGTGGAGTCTCCAAACCCAGCAGATCCCTGCGGCGCACTCCCGCGCGGCTCCTCCCAGGGGAGGAAGGTGAGTCTCCCCGGATCTGCCGTTTGTTGGGTCCCTGCTGGAGGAGCAGGGGCCCGACTGTGCCGCGGATCACGGTTTATGGCAACCCCGAGCTGAGAGCCCGCGCCTGGGCTCCGCCTCGGCAGCCGGCTTCCCTGCTCCGATACCTGGGAGCTCTGCCACACTCAGGCACCCCTGGTCTTTCTGTGACCCGTGGGTCCTGAGACCACACTGTCCCGGAGGGTTCCACCCCCCGCTTAGCCACCAGAGTGACGTCTCTCAGTGGAGCAGACTTTTAAAAGTTCCGATTTTGTGCTCCGGGGCTCAATCACTTGCCAGAAGCGGCCACCGGAGGCCCCTCCCCCGCCGTCTATCCTCCAGAATATCGCCTCGGATTCACTTCTCCGCACGTCCTACCTTCCAGAAAGTGGCTTCTCTGTTCAGAGAGTTGTTGCTTTTCTTTTCTTCGATCTCCTGTTGAGTTTGTAGGTGTTCAGAATGGTTTGATCCCTAACCAGCTGAATTCCTGAGACCAGACAAAATCCAGGTCTCCTACTCCTCCGCCATCTTGCTCCGCCCCCCCACCACATAGTATCAATTTCTAATGATGTATTTTATGATGACTAACATAACATAATAAAATTAAATTTAAAAAGAGGATAAAAAAATATCAATTTCACTTTTACAAAATGTCAGGGTATGTGGATCTGAAAAATTATACAATTTGTATCTTTGGGATTTAAATCTTCCAAAGATATCTTCATAATGTATCTTCCAATTTATAGCAAAGATCAAAGCTACACCTAAGATATTCACTAACTTTGTTGCTATACTCCTTCCTCTCCCTCCCACTCTAGCTGAACCACCTCCTGACAGGCACTCAACTGGTATTTACCCCTCCCTCACACACACACTCAAATATTCCAGCCCATGGCTTCCCTTCACGTTCTTCACTCAGCCTGCAATGCCTGGGCCTTCATTACATCTCTCCAGTTCTTCCCATTCTTCAACAGCCCACTCTGCAAAACCCCTTCCTCTATAAAGTCCTTTTTGATACTCTTACTTTACACACATGGGGGAAGACAAATGTTGCTTACAATGTGGTGACAAAACCAGAAACCCTAACAGTCATACGGTTCTGTTACTGCTCTAACAAAGACCACTATCTAATTCTCCATTGCTATACATAAAGGTTTCTAAATATATGTTTAAAATGTCCTTTTTAGACTTTTTCTTAATGCTGGTGTTAATGATACCTACCTTAATAAAAAGCAACTCAGCTTGGAAGCAGTTAGATTCCTTTCACAGGGATTATCACCAGGAATCTCCCCACTGATGCAATTCATCCAAGCGAATGATTGATCCTGAGTTACCCTCCTGGAAGCTGCCACTTATTCCAGCAATGCTTCTAAATCCCACTCCATCCCAAACTCTTGGTAGTTTTAACACAAGACCTTATTTTATCTTCCCCCTGAAAATGGATGATACTTTTTAATGCATCAGATTAGCTAAACATTCAAAAAGTAGATAATTCCTAGTGTTAGTAAAAAGATGGAAAACAGGGTGGGACACTTGTTGGTGGCCCAGCTTCCTAGCCAGTCTTTCACTTTCTGCCTACTGAAAACTTAAGGTCTCTAGGGGCCTTACTTGGTGTCAGTCTCCACTTTTAAACAAGGGCAGAATAGTAGTTTAAATCTGATCTTTTCCATGCAGGCAAGTGAAACTGTCCCCTTAACTCCTTCTGCAAAAAGAAAACAGGATATCAGTTTAGACCAGCAACTAAATTCCAGGGAACCTTTATAGTGTCCTGAGTCTCACAACTGTTCGTCACACAGCACTGACTGCTGCCCACACCCCCACCACAAGCCCATAATGTAAGAAATGAGAGATTCCTCAGAGATCATCTAGTGACCAGCTGACTCTCTTCTCTTCTCACTTCTGCTCATCCTTGTTCTGGCCAGCACAGATAGCAAACAAATTAGAAATAAGGTGGGTTCACCTCCAATTCAAGCAAGGATGACAATTCTGGAGTATTTTGAAAGTAGATCAATGTGGAGGTCACTCAAAGATTGGTAGTCCTCTACTTCTTCACCTGAGTCAGTCTCAAATTACTCACAAGGTTGAATTTACATTAGAGTTACTGGAAAAGAATAAAATTCACAGAGAAACATCTCAATCTCATCATCCTATGCATTTCTCCCCTAGTTTGCTCCTCTGGAGATGTGTAGAGAGAGCTCAGGACAGGATGGTACAAAGACGTACAGAAATGGGCGCTTTAGCTGCATGCTGTCAGAGTGGTTGTTTCTACTGCCATCAATGCAGCAAGCCCTGTAGAAAACTGCCATTGCTGGGACCTGAATGAAACTGCTAGTGATTGTAAAATCTGTTTATTTTAAAGTTAGGAAAACCCAGGCACAGAGAGGATAAATAGCATTACTGAAGTTAAGGAACAAGCCGGTGGCCAATCCACAATCAATATGGTTGACTCTTGGTTTCTGGACAATCCAGCTCATGTCCACTCTACCACACTTCTTTTACTGGGATGGTCCAACCTGGGCCTCCTGAGTGTAGCCCAGGAAATGATAATATATCAAAGCTACTTTCTTCAGCACTGTCCAACATTCTTCTTGCTTTAGTCCCACTGGACTCAGATATTCTGCTCCTACTATATTCTGGAGACCAACACTCAAGACACATCTGCAAATGTCACTAGAATAACTCCTCCAATACAGGTCATAAAGTGGTGATTTGACTCCACTCATCTTGCTGTCTTCTCTGTTTTGGTTGTGTACTTATCTGCTATAATCTCCCTGTTGAATAACAGAATCGATTCATTTCTTCTAGTTAATTAGATCTCCCTTCTCACTGCTCTGTGTGTTTCCACTTGAAGCTCTCATCTGCATCAAAGACTGTGTCCACACCTCTGTAACTCACCTGGACCCATGTCAAAATGACCATGGCCTTAGAGGACAACAGAATGCGGAGCTCTTGCCTTTGAAATGTTATTATCAGCTGGCATAAAAATCCCTATGTAATGCCTCCAAGCAGGAAACACAGCTAATTAGCAGCACTGGAAAGTTACTTGAGCGCTGCTGTGGAGACCTGGGATTGCCACCATGCTACATTTAGCCAAGGGAGTTTTGTCCTAGAACCACAGAAGTTTGGCCACAGCAACCAAAGGGAAAAGTTAGTAATAGGTCACTTGAGGGAAGGAGAGGAGACTAGGGATTTTTGTGGAAACTACCTATTTGGTTTTCTGATCCATGAAGGCAGAAACTCCATAAGAATGAAAAATATATACCTTCAAACAAGTGAAAATAATGCTAATCATCTCCATAGGAAAAAAGAGAGGGAGAGAAGGAGGAAGCAATGCAGGGCTCCAGTGTGGCACTGACCATCACCTGTGTCCCATTAGAAAGGATAACTAGAGGTAATAAGATATGCAGACATTCCATCAAAAGTTAGCTAGTCCTTTATTATGTGTGTGATGTGGAGAGGTGAAGAGGGTGCTATAACAGCAACTCAAGGGGATGAACCCAAAGGGTAGTGGGGCTGGGATGAGGCAAATCACTAACAGTTTAATCTCTCATAGGTCAGCTTCTTAAAAAGAAACATCAACAAAACAGAACATCTCCTCCAGTTATATTGTATATCTTTATATCAAAAGTATGCAGAGGGTCAGTGATGTGGCCATTGATAAACTATCATTATATAGAGCACTCTGTATCAGTTACCTAATGCTGTATGACAAAGTAGCTTAAAGCAAGGCCATTTTACTTGCTCCTGACTCTGCAGTTAGGGCTGAGCTCAGCTGGGCAGGTCTCATGCTGATCTCACCTGGGTTTTCTCACGAGGCATCAGTTATCTGGCAGTTTGGGATTGGAGGGTTTAAGATGGCCTCATTCACATGTCCAGGGCCTTAATGCTGGCTTCGCTGGGCCTTCCTCTCCAAGGGGTATTTTACTATTCAGTAGTCTTGCCCAATTTCTTTACAGGGTAGTAGGAACTCTGCAGGACAAGAAAGGCAGAAGGTGCAAAGCAAACGATGCCTCAGTTCTGGAATTCATGCAGTATCATCTTTGCCACATTCCATTGGTCAAAGCAAGGCAGGAAACCAGGCCAGATTTCAGGTTGGGAAATAGACTCTACCTCTTGACAAGAGAAGGTGTAAAATATTGTAACCATCAGGAAACCAGGCCAGATTTCAGGTTGGGAAATAGACTCTACCTCTTGACAAGAGAAGGTGTAAAATATTGTAACCATGTTTTTCAATTAACTAGAGGCTCCATATCTACTCATTGTGAGTGGTGTTGATTGGCTAAGTCTCAGTTAGCCTTAATATAAGGAACTGATATATGTCCTATAGAGTTCTATGGTGCTGTTGCTCCAAATTTTACTAACTCAAAGCAGTTAACTCAGCAACTCTCTCCTGTTCCAGTATTTGTCTTCTATTTAACCAGTTTGTAATAATTAATTTTAATTTCTTAATGAGTTTACATCCTGATACTATATATGAGACTAGGTTAAGCCACATGACCTTCTAGAGTCTCCTGTGTGCAGGACAGACCAGCCTCCTGTCAAAGAATATTCAAGAACACTGAGGCAGAGACACAGCCATTTTACTTGATTTGAAAGGAGCCTAGAGTTCCTGTGGGATAGAAATTTCTCACCATCAAGGTATAAGAAATGGGTGATGAGTTTGAGTTGTCCAAAGGAGGGCAATCGAATGCATTTGAGAGAAAGTCATTATGAAAGCAAAAGATATCTGGCAAAGTAGGCAAGACTAAGCAAGCAAGTCCTGGTGTTAGAGCAGGCAGTAATCCCAGGCACAAAGCGAGCATATGCATGACCACCATCCCACACAGCCTCTCCACCTTTTCCCCACCCCTGTTCCCCCAGATCCCTGCTGTCCCTGTGCTCTCTGGAAATGAATGGGCTGTGATAGAAAGAAAAGACCTGTGATACTAGAGCCCAGATCTCTTTTGTGGGAGTCCCTTCACAGAAGAGGCTGTGAGGAGCAACATAAAGCAAGCCAAGGCCAACAATCCAGGGCAGGCCTCCCGAGGTTCAGACTACAGTGTGGGCAACTGGCAACCAGCTGTTTGGGAAAGGTGGGCAATGACCCAAGCAGAGAGCTGTGTGCCAGAGTGACCTCTGTCCCTGAAGCAGAAGAATGCTATGGCATGGCCAACAGAACGCAGAGTCTGTGCTCATAGGAGAATCTTCCCACCAAGTACTCTGGAGAGAACACTTAGGGAGCAGAACCCAGGAAAAGATTTAATTTCTGCTTCAGAAGCAGGTCAGAGAAATGAGACTTGGAATGTCTTGGTAAATATGACACATTTGTACCAGGTGAGGTCCTGCACCTGGTGTTTTGATGGTCTCATTTTTACTTTGTTAACTTGATTGTGTGCCTGTTTATTGAGGAGTGTGTGTAGACATAAAATGTTGGATGCCTAGATAAATATTTTACTTAAACCAAACATTGTCTTTTTACCAACCAAAAGATATTTAAGGCCTAGGTTTATGAAATTAATGAATCTCTTCCCCTTCACCTGGAGATAGTCTCTACAATAAATGATGTTGGGAAAACTGGATATCCATGTTTAAGAGAATGAAATTGGACCCTTAGCTTACACCATTTACAAAATCAACTCAAAGTGGATTAAGGACTTTAAACATAAGACCTGAAATTTTTAAACTCCTAGAAAAAAACATAGTGAAGAACTCCTTGACATTGGTCTGGGCGATGATTTTTTGGATTTGACACCAAAAGCACAGCAACAAAAGTAAAAAAGTAGGACTGAATCAAACTCAGAAACTCTGCACCGCAAGGGAAACAATCAATACAATGAAAAGGTAACCTACAGAATGAAAAAAAAAATACAAATTATACATCCAATAGGGGGTTAATATCCACAGTATGCAAAAAACTCATACAACTGCATGGCCAAATAATAATCTGATTAAAATGGGCAAAGGGCCTTAATAGAGATTTCTCCAAAGACATTAAAATGGCCAACAGTTATATGAAAAGATGCTCAAAATCACTAACCATCCAGGAAATGCAAATTAAAACTACAACAAGATATTACCTCACACCTACTAGAACGACTATTACCAAAAAGTCAAAAGATAACAAGTGTTGGGACACCTGGGTGTCTCAGTTGGTTAAGCTGCTGCCTTTGGCTCAGGTCATGATCCCAGGGTCCTGGGTTCGAGTCCCACATCAGGCTCCTTGCTCAGCAGGGAGCCTGCCTCTCACTCTGCCTGCCACTCCCCCTGCTTGTGCTCTTTCTCTCTCTCTCTCTCTGACAAATAAATAAATAAAATCTTTACAAAATATATATAACAAGTGTTGGCAAAGATGTGGAAAGAAAGGGAGCCTTTGTACACTGTTGATAGGAATATAATACAGTATTAATCACTAGGAAAATAGTATGGAGATCCCTCAAAAAATTGAAAATAGAACTACCATATGATCTAGCAAATCCCACTCCTGGATATATATCCAAATGAAATAAGAATCACTATCTCAAAAAGATATCTGCACTCCCATGTCCGTTTCAACACTATTCACAATAGACAAGATATGGAAACAACCTAAGTTCATTGACACATGAGTGGTTAAATACACACATACTAAACACACACACACACACACACACAGGAATATTCAGCCTTTAAAAAGAAGTAAATCCTGCCATTTGTGATAACATAGATGAACCTGGAGGACATTATACTAAGTGAAATAAACCAGACACAGAAAGACAAACACTTCATGATCTCACTTATATACAGAATCTAAGAAAATAAGCAACAGAGTGCCAGAGAATAGAATGGTTGTTACTAGGGACTGGGAGGTGTGCTGAAAGGGATATATTAGTCGAAGAGTACAAGCTTTCAGTTACTAAATGAGTAAGTTCCTTAGACCTAATGTACACCATGATGACTACAGTTAATGTATTGTATATTTGAAATTTGCTAGGAGAGTAGATTGTAGGTGTCCTCACATAAAAAGGAGGGGTTTAACTATGTAAGGTGATGGATATGTTAATTAACTGATTGGGAGGTAATCACTTCACAATGGGTACATAGATCAAACCATCACATTGTACAATTTAATGTGTACAATTTTTATTTGTCATCATACCTTAATAAAGTTGGGAAAATGAATAAAAATAAATCCCTGTCCACTAACTGTTAAAATATAGACATCTTTTATTTTGATATCTACTAGTGTGATGCAGAAACCACCTCAAAACAACCTCATACTAGTTAACTAAGAGGAAGCTTTGTGTATGCCAGAAAGAGCTGTACTTGAAGTTTGGTGTTCTTTTTTTTTTCTTTCTTTCTTTTTTTTTTTTAAAGATTTTATTTATTTATTTGAGACAGAGAGAATGAGAGAGACAGCACAAGAGAGGGGGGAGGGTCAGAGGGAGAAGCAGGCTCCCTGCCGAGCAGGGAGCCCGATGCGGGACTCGATCCAGGGACTCCAGGATCATGACCTGAGCCGAAGGCAGTCGCTTAACCAACTGAGCCACCCAGGCGCCCTCTTTTTTTTTTTTCTTTAAGTTCTTGTTCAAGTACTTTGGAGGAGCCTAATGGTATAGAATCAGTAAATAGTTTATCATTTGTTAAGTTATTTTCAGCTTTCAGTAGAGCAGTCTTATTAAAATTGGCTCATCCTCTGCCTGGACAACTGCAAAGTGTCTGGCTCTGTGAGAAGGAAGGAACCCCAGGAGGTGTCCACTCAGGCTTCAATTTTCTCCTCAAATAACGTGACTCTGTCATAGACTGTCTCGGAGGAGTAGATGGTGCTGTGCCCTCCACTCATGCATAATTTTGTTTGAATATAAGGGAGTTATAAAGTTATTTTATTATATAAATCACCTCTGAGTCTCAGCCCCTTTGAACAGTAAATAGATGGGTATTTTTAATGATAGATTTAAAAGACAGGACACAAAAACATATTTTATTGAATTGATGCATGTTTTATATTTATTTTGTGTTATTAAGTAGAGAGAGAAAAAATATGTTCAGATTTTAGAAGGACAGGTGAGAGACACCCACCAACTTGGAGTGTGGTGATTAAGAGCAGGGATACTGGAGAAGAAGCTGTGTGGTTTTGCAACCAAGCTTTACCACTTACCACCTCTTTGTCCCTGGGCTAGTTAGTATATCTTTCTGTGCCTCAGTTAAATCATCTATAAAATAAGAATGATAATATTACCTACCTGATTGCTGTATTAAATAAATTAGTGTATGTTAACAAGTAGTGTAGTAAGAGAGTACCCGCCACATAAATGCTCAATAAATGTTGGTGATGGTGGAGGTGGTGAAAGTAGGACAAAATGATGAATGGGCTTTAAAAAGCCAGTAAGAACATTTTGGATGAGAGAGGAGCTATGAAGTTTCAACCAGGCTTGTAAATGGCACAGTTAAGAGCAAGTAAGGTGATGATAAATCCTGTACTGAATTTTATTTGGAGTGATTGCACATCTAAGTTTCCATATATCAAATAGAAAGTCAAAGAATCACATAATATTTGTAAGGCTGATATCCAAAGGAGCATTCTATGAGGTCACGAGGAGAAAGAGAAGTATAAACAAAACTTATCAAGAGGGAAAAGAAACAATTTCATACATACAACAATCATAAGCCCAAGGCTAATTTTGACAAAAAGAAAGATATCTTACTTGGTTAAGCTAAGGTCTTAACCTCTAATTATCCTAATAAATATATATTTTACAAATAAAGAAGTCCAAAGTAGCATCAGAAGAAAAGTGAAGGTAGAAGAACAAAGTAAATTCCTGAATGAAGTCTGAAACTAATATAACACTCTATGTTAACTAACTGGAATTAAAATAAAACTATTAAAAAATAGGTAAACTGAAAATAAAAGAAGTCTGAGACCTGTTCGTGGTTTAAGACAGATTCAGGGGCACCTGGGTGGCTCAGTGATTAAGCGTCTGCCTTCAGCTCAGGTCATGATCTCAGGGTCCTGGGATCGAGCCACCTGTCGTGCTCCCTGCTCAGAGGGGAGTCGGCTTCTCCCTCTCTCTCTCTGCTCCTCCCCACTGCTCATGCTCACTCTCTTTCTCTCTCTCAAATAAATAAATACAATCTTTGTTTTTAATGATTTTATTTATTTATTTGACAGAGAGAGAGACGGCACGAGAGGGTACACAAGCAGGGGGACTGGGAGAGGGAGAAGTGGGCTTCCCCCCCGAGCAGGGAGCCCGATGCAGGGCCTGATCTCAGGACCCCGGGATCATGACCCAAGCCAAAGGCAGACACTTAATGACTGAGCCAACCAGGCGCCCCATAAAATCTTTAAAAAAAAGATAGATTCATCACAAAGATCTACCAAAATTTGCTAACTAACAAGAATATGAGTATATATGTGGCATTTTTAAAGAATCTTTAAAATAAGTAAGCATTGGGGGTGCCTGGGTGGCTCAGTCGTTAAGCGTAAGCGTCTGCCTTCAGCTCAGGTCATGATCCCAGGGTCCTGGGATCGAGCCCCATATCAGGCTCCCTGTTCAGCGGGAAGCCTGCTTCTTCCTCTCCCACTCCCCCTGCTTGTGTTCCCTCTCTCGCTGTGTCTCTCTCTGTCAAATAAATAAAATCTTTTTAAAAAATTAAAAATAAAATAAAATAAGTAAGCATTAATATAATTTTATCATAGTTATTAGTTTCTAAATCAATAGTTTAGTTTGTTTAAAGATCAGAAAGATTTGTCTCTGGCCTATATTATCTTTGGGTCCCAAAAGTTCTAAAGTGCCTTAGCTGTTCAGTCTTAGAAATCATGACCCACTAACAGAGACAGATAAAGGAATGCAGTAATATTCACACATGAGATTCTTGAAGCTTACTTAAGATAACTGCCAATCCTTGGTAACAATAAGAAAAGTTATGGTGAACACCCTTTAGAGTGTTCATTAGAGTAGAAAACAATACACAGGGGGGAATACTGTTTAATTGTGGATTTTTAGTAAGTGATATAAATGAAAGCCATGAATGAGACCATGGATGAGTGATGAAGTAATCATGCAGTTGTAAAATAACCAGAAATTTCTTGTTAGCCTGCAAATAAAGAACTTGGAAACAACAAATAATCATACAAAACCAATACCAATGAAGAGAGTCATGACCTCAGTTGTGCTACTTCTGCTATCACCAAGGTCAGAAATAGCAGGCCAGAGGAATAGTCTATTAATGAAAGCTCAAGAATCCAAATTAATAAGTGAGCCTAGATTTTTTTAAAATCAAAAGTGAAAAGAGTTCACTATGTGAGGTGTTAGATGTGTTAATTATCTTGATCTTGGTAATAACTTCACAGTGCATGTGTATATCAAGTTATCATATTGTACACTTTAAATGAATAAATTATATTTGACAACTATTCCTCAATAAAGTTGGGGGGGGAAGTGTGGAGATCTGATTCTCACCTTGAATCTATCACTTAACATCTCTGTGCCTGACTGTTATCATCTATAAAATAAATAGGTTGGAACAAATGATCTCAAATTCCAGTTCTAAAATTCCACAGTTCCACTATATAATCAACAGTTCTCTAGGTGACCAAAGGAATGGGGTAATAGGAAACAAACAGATACCTTAGAAGAAAAAAAAGTCCAGCCAATTGACATTATGGCAATTTGATAGATAGTTTGAGTGAAGGAGGTTAACCAATTCAAAGCAGAGAAAGTATAACAGTGAAAAGGAATAACATGCTAATTTCCAGCACCTAATTGTTGAACACATTCTCTGTTTGGCACCTTTTGAGGGATAAGACATTTGGAAGTGGTGGATTAAGGTGATAACTTTGGTTTGACATATTTTCCATAGTAATTAAAGAGGGATGAACAAGAAGCATTTCTTAATACTCACTACACAGAGTTTTCATAAATATTAAACAAAATAATTTATACAAAACATCCAGCACAGGGTCTGAAACACAGAAGTCCCAATGTTAGCTCCTTTTATCATTAGTTAGGGTACTAGACATACACGGTGACATGGTAAATACCTAACTGTAACCTAGTATGTAAAATTAATAGAGATCTAAAATTTCAATCACTTTATTTTTTCTGTTGTTATTGAGTGTAGAGCTAAAAATTTTTTTGATCTCTATAGTATTTAGTACATACTCCTGTAACTCACAAGCTGATGACAGAGTTTCTTCATTGCTGCCTTCATCTCCTTATTCCTGAATGTGTAGATGACTGGATTCAGAAAAGGGGTGAGAACTGCATCAAAGATAGCAAGAAATTTATCCAGGTGTGATGAGGGGAAGGGCCAGGTGTAGAAGAAGATTAATGGTCCAAAGAATAAAACCACCACAGTGACATGAGCTGACAAAGTAGAGAGGGCCTTTGATACCCCACCTGAAGAGTGTTTCCAAACTGTGGCCAGAATGATGATGTAAGAAATAATCAGTATAAAGAAGGAACCCACAGAGATGAGTCCACTATTGGCTGTGACCATGAACTCCAGTCTGTTGGTCTCCGTGCAAGCAAGTTTAATGAGTTGAGGAAGATCACAATAAAAGCTGTCCAATACATTAGGACCACAGAAGGGCAAGTCTACAACAAAAGCCAATTGGGCCACTGAGTGAATGAGGCCAAGGACCCAGGCTGCCACCAGAATAAAAATGCACATTCGTGGGCTCATGATGGTCAGGTAGTGGAGAGGCTTACAAATGGCAACGTATCTGTCAAAGGCCATGGCAATGAGCAACACCATTTCTGTGCCCCCAATAGCATGAATAAAGAAGATCTGAGATATACAACCTCCAAAAGAGATGGATTTGCATTTTCTGAAAAGGTCATAAATCATTTTGGGGGCTGCAATAGAGCAAACCCCCACATCAAGAAAGGAGAGGTTGGCCAGCAGGAAGTACATAGGAGAGTGCAAGGTAGGGTCAATGCTCACAGAGAACACAATGAGGAGGTTTCCCATTAGGCTTGCCATGTAGAACACAGAGGAAAAGAGGAAAAGAATAAGCTGGATCTCCCATGAATTGGAGAGTCCCAGGAATACAAATTCAGATACCACAGATTCATTGGCTCCATCCATTGCTTCTGCAAGAAGAGGTGACACTAATTTTACCTGCAAAAGGGAGTAAAGAGAAAATCAACTTTGTGGGGAGTCGCTGAATGCATGAGTTTCATATCATAAAGAAAAAAACATTGCCTTACTTCACAAAGCCAAAACACATCTAATATAACCCCTTAAACTGTAGTTGCAGAAAATAGGCAGTAACTCATTGCTACAAAGCACTACTTCTAACTCCCTAGTCTCCTTAAAATTCCCTAGAATTTGATAAGAGAAGATTAAGCAAAATCTGCTGAATTACAAAGGTTGTAAGAGGCAGACCAGGAATGCCCTGGAATAACATAAGAGAAGAAAGAAGAAATGGAAATGAGCTCATTGATTTTTCCCTCACAGTTTATTACTCCTGCTCATGGAGTTCCCCAGAACTCAGGCAATTTATGATGATCTTTGTTTTCCTTATCCCTTTGACTGCCTCTATATGCAATGCTATCAGTCTCATTAATGTTCTCTTACATTTAGCCTCATTCTTTTGCATTTTATCAAATCATATTCACCTTTTCCTCCTCAAGAGAAAAGATAATGTAGAAACTCAAGGTATCCAGCTATTGTAGCACAGCTCAGGAAATGGAAGTGATCATAGAGCTTGAGCTATGAGAGCATATAATAAAGTAAGGACAAGCCAGAAGAGGGATTTTCCCTGCAGAATCTAAACATGGTTGGGCTAATGCGATATAGAAAAAAAAAACTTATGAGATTTGTATTTGTAGATCTTTGCGCATGCCATGTTCAGTTTTCATGGTTCATGGAATGGCAAAAAGAACAGAGCATTTGGAATCAGAAGAGCTGTGATCAGGGGCACCTGGGTGGCTCAGTCATTAAGCGTCTGCCTTCAGCTCAGGTCATGATCCCAGGGTCCTGGGATCCAGCCCCGCATCGGGCTCCCTGCTCAGCGGGAAGCCTGCTTCTCCATCTCCCACTCCCCCTACTTGTGTTCCCTCTCTCACTGTGTCTCTCTCTGTCAAATAAATAAAATCTTAAAAAAAAAGAAGAAGAAGAAGAGCTGTGATCAGATCCTACAACTTGACTCACTTCTTAAACTCAGTTTCATCATCTGTAAAATAAAGGGGCTGAGGTGAGTGGTGCTAAGTAATT
Source organism: Neomonachus schauinslandi (assembly GCF_002201575.2). NCBI lineage: Eukaryota > Metazoa > Chordata > Mammalia > Carnivora > Phocidae > Neomonachus > Neomonachus schauinslandi. Next base: position 74,419,040 of record NC_058411.1, read on the forward strand.
TTTCCAGGTCTAACATTTCTATGATTTTATAACACAATGCCACTTGAGAATGTAATGAAGCCCATTATAATGATGGTATTTTCTGCATTGGACTGATATCATATTCACTATCTTTTCCCACGTCTGCAGTTGGTTATAAGTCCCATATTCCATGGAAATCCCTCTCCTCATATCTCCCTCTTCTCTAATTCCTTTTGCAGTACTTACATGACTCAATTAGCATATTATTATAAATTATTATAAATTTGCTATATCATTTATTTTGCCCTTTATCACTGTCATCTCTAATCAATCCACAAACATTTGCTAGATCCCTACTAAGCACAATACATTGTTACAGGACACTGCAGACTTACTGAAATGTTAAAATGTTAAAATATCCACTACCCTTAAGGGTTTTACATTTTAGCACATACACAAAAATAGAAATAATTTTAAAAGTACTATGGGGGGCGCCTGGGTGGCTCAGTTGGTTAAGCGACTGCCTTCGGCTCAGGTCATGATCCTGGAGTCCCTGGATCGAGTCCCGCATCGGGCTCCCTGCTCGGCAGGGAGTCTGCTTCTCCCTCTGACCCTCCCCCCCTCATGTACTCGCTCTCTCTCATTCTTTCTCTCTCAAATAAATAAATAAAATCTTTAAAAAAAAAAAAAAAAAAGTACTATGGGGGGGTGCCTGGGTGGCTCATTCGTTAAGCGTCTGCCTTCGGCTCAGGTCGTGATCCCAGGGTCCTGGGATCCAGCCCTGCATCGGGCTCCCTGCTCCACGGGAAGCCTGCTTCTCCTTCTCCCACTCCCCCTGCTTGTGTTCTCTCTCTCGCTGTGTCTCTCTCTGTCAAATAAATAAATAAAATCTTTAAAAAAAAAAAAGGTACTATATAAAAAATGTCAAATATGTAGTATGATCATAGAATTTGTGAAGCAAAAAAGATACCCAGAGTGTTAGAGTGATCAAAGCTTTCTTCAGGAAGAAATCAAGTCCTAGGTGTGCCTGGGTGGCTCAGTCAATTATGCATCTGTCTTTGGATCAGGTCATGATCCCAGGGTCCTGGGATCGAGTCCCGCATCAGGCTCCCTGCTCAGTGCAGAGTCTGCTTCTCCCCCTCCCTCTCCCCTTCCCCCTGCTCATGCTTTCTCTCTCTCTCTCTCTCTCTCTCTCAAATAAATAAATAAATAAATTTTTTTAATAAGCAGTTGGAAAGGGGAGTTTTCTTTTTTTTTTTAAAGATTTTAAGAGAGAGGGCGCCTGGGTGGCTCAGTTGGTTAAGCGACTGCCTTCGGCTCAGGTCATGATCCTGGAGTCCCGGGATCGAGTCCCGCATCGGGCTCCCTGCTCGGCAGGGAGTCTGCTTCTCCCTCTGACCCTCCTCCCTCTCATGCTCTCTGTCTCTCATTCTCTCTCTCTCAAAAAAATAAATAAAATCTTTAAAAAAAAAAAAAAAAAAAAAGATTTTAAGAGAGAGATAGCGAGAGCGGGAACACAAGCATGGGGGAGCTGCAGAGGGAGAAGCAGCTCCCCGCTGAGCAGGGATCATGATGTGGGGCTCAATCTCAGGACACTGGGATCATGACCTGAGCTGAAGGCCGATGCTTAACCAACTGAGCCACCCAGGCACCCCTCAAATAAATAAATAAAATCTTAAAAAAAAAAAAAAGAAATCAAAACCTACGCCACACTTTAAGATATGGATATAATTTATTTAGATAACTTCATATATGGGCTTAAAGAATTTAAATAATACATAATATAATGAAATATAATCATGGGGCGCCTGGGTGGCTCAGTCTGTTGAGCGTCCAACTCTTGGTTTCAGCTGGGTTCCACACTTGGCGGGGAGTCTGCTTGAGATTCTCCCTCTCCCTCTGCCCCTCGCACACACTCTCTCTCTCTCTCTCTCAAACAAATAAACCTTTTTTAAAACAAGGAAATATAATCAGGATAATATATATAATCAAGAGGGGCGCCTGGGTGGCTCAGTCGTTAAGCGTCTGCCTTCGGCTCAGGTCATGGTTCCAGGGTCCTGGGATCGAGTCCCGCATCGGGCTCCCTGCTCAGCGGGAAGCCTGCTTCCCCTCTCCCACTCCCCCTGTTTGTGTTCCCTCTCTTGCTGTCTCTCTCTTTAAAAAAAAAAAAAAAAATATATATATATATATATATATATATAATCAAGAAATATCTCCCAGTCTGGAGCAATGTTTGATGAATTATTTATGGATGTAATGATAACAGTCAAAATCAAAGCAAAAACAGTGACTACCATGTGTAAGACACCATAATAACTTCTTTAAATTCATAATGTTATTTGATATTTACAAAAATCATAAAAGTTGATATTTTCAGCTTTTTTGGCAATGAAGGAAATCCAAACCAAGAGAGGGAAAGCAACAAATTAGAGCAATAAGTGATAGAACTGATATTGATTCTCTGATCTGCCTCTCAACCAGTATATAGAGAAGACTTCTCTTTTCTCATGACTTTCTGATTGTGTGACACACCTTAGTCTCTTTCTGGATGTCCCATGTTCTTCTGTCAGCATCCTAGCCAGATCTAAGTGAGAGAGAATGAAGCTTTGTCCTCAACTGTTCACAAGCATTTGGGCTTCTTAAACTACTTCAAACATATCTATAATTTATCCAGGTATATAAATAACCATGGTAGGAGAAGGCAAATCTATATAATACCTGCATCTCGGAGCATTCTGGTTGAGTTCCAGGCCAGTTTTGTCTTGATCCATATGTACTCCATTTTGCTTCCCATAGAAGAAATTCAGATCTCACTACTCTCTAATTAATAGAAAAAACAAAAGCCCTATGTCTCCATATCAAGATATGAAATAAAGCCCAGAATTAAACCAAGTCATATTTTATTCCCTCTTAAAAGACAGCTTCCTAATCATTCAAAATCCCTTTTTTGTTCTCAAGCTTAGATAGCAATCGACAGAAAAAAAGTAATTTCTGTTTCTGACTGCATGTCCTTTTTCTTCTCAGTTGTATTCATTCTTGCTCATTAAACTCAACTGAAACTGCTTCTATTGTATAAGATAACATATTATTGATCTCTATACAAAACAATCCTGTCACCAGAAACATCTATTCAATACTGATCTTTGGGGATTTAAACATTGTACACCAGTATCCCTTGGATATTTCTGTATTTGTCACCCATCTGCTCACTTAAAGACCTAACATGTAACTGTTTCCAAAGAGTTAAACATTATTTAACATTCTCCGGTTAAAACTAACATTACTTCATCACAGATAGCTATAAAAATTTATTATTTTAAGAGATATGTCTAATTGGCACACAGAATACTGACCAAATGACACTGCAGAGATTTGGGATTACCAGTATGAGTTCGTTTATTCAAGGGAGTTTTCATTCAAAATCCTGGCAGACCAACAGAGGAAACTATTAATGAGTCACCAGAGAGAGGAAAAAGTGACCAAAAAAATTTTAAGAAAACACAATTTTCTTTACTTAATTTGAAATATTTATTTCATAAGTAAGGCTAAAGAAGGATTTCCAAGGAACATGTGAATATACATTGTCTTATATTTATGTTAAACTCAATTCTGCCAAAGAACCATGGCAGTTAAAAAACGAACCTTCAAAGAAATCCCCAGGATAGTGTGTGTGTGTGTGTGAATTATTTGTAAATCTGTTCTGCTTTATATTCAAAAGCTACCGTATCCATAATATGGAAATGTTTAGCTGTAGATTCTACTACATGATCTACAACTTCACATTAAAAATTATACGAAAACAATGAATCGTCAATCACTACATCAAAAACTAATGATGTGTTGTATGGTGACTAACAACATAATAAAATTAAATTTAAAAAAATAAAATAAAAATAAAAATAATACTTTTAAGTCAGAAACAACCATACTGTGTTTGGACCTGGTTATGAATTAGGAATCAGAAGAGAGATCAATTCTATTCAAATTTGGCCAGTAACTCACCCTATATCTTCAGATAACTCACTTCATATCTCTATAGTGTTACTTCCTCAACTGTAAAATGAACATGCTCTAGAAAATGATTTCTGCAGTCCCCTCCAGTTCCAAAACTTATGTCATATGCAACTGTACTATTTTCATTGATTAAGGGGAAAGAGAAAGAGAGTACAAAAAGAGGAGATAAGTATCAAAGGAAAAGTATCAGATATAAGGTTTATTTTTGCATATGACTTAAAAAAACTTAAGAGAGAGAGAAAATTCAAAAAATAAGAACAAATCAATCCTGACATTTTTTACTACTTATGATAGAAGTAGAAATGCAAATTGTAAGAAATAGTATATCTGTTCAGTATGAAGGGGAGAGAGAAAAGAAAATATTCTTCCATTATGTACAGCCCTATAATAACCTAACTCCAACACTCATAGAAGTAAAGAGGAATAAAAGCTTTACACAAACAAAGAAAAAAAATTATCTGATGAGAAAAAAAAAAAATCCTACCAAACTAAACACAGTTCCATATGCTCACTGACATGAAACTCCTACAAAGCAAATTTAAAAATTTTTAAATAAGAAAGAGTATAAGATTACCACAGACAAACTTTATGCTTTCTAAGCTGTAAAGTACCCAATAAGTGTGAGGTAACTTTTAAAAGAAAAAAATAAAATTAAAATTAAAGAAATTAAAAATAAACAGAGCCAGCACAAGTTAAAAAAGAGAAAATAAGCTTGAAAACAAATGGCAGGGAACAGACTCCAGAGAAATATTGCCACAGAGCCAATGAAAATTAGGACCAAATATTTTACCATGAATTTTTTAACTTACAGGATTGATTGACTTTATTTTTTTAAAAGGATACAGAATTAGTAATTTAAAATCTCAAAAATATATGCCAAAATAACAGAAAGACATTAAATATAAACAGGCATATCTCAAGAAAGAAATAGTAGAAAAGATTATTTATCATAAATAGGTAAAATTGTAAAGAGACCAGGGGAAAGCAGATACTGCTGAAAATACAGTAAGGAGAGATAAAGATAGGGACAAGAACCCAATGAAATGGAAATGCACTAAGTGATTAAAAGGCATAGAGAGAAGATACAGATATGAAAGACTCAATATACACATAATTGGGGTCCCAAAGAAAATACAAATGAAACAGAACACATCTTAAGGCTATCATTTAAAAAACTTTACAGACGGGTGCCTGGGGGCTCAATCAGTTAAGTGTCCTACTCTTGATTTTGGTTCAGGTCATGATCTCAGAGTTCTGGGATCAAGCCCTGTGTCAGGCACCATGCTCAGCAAGGAGTCTGCTTGAGATTCTCTCTTCCACTCCCTCTGCCCCTCCTTTCTCTCTCCCTCTCTCTCTCAAATAAATAAATAAATAAAATCTTTTAAAAAAAAATTTTTTTTTTTTGCAGAAATAAAAGAAGACTTGACTTTCCAAACAAGGAAATAAACAAAAAGCCTGGCACAAAATGTTCAACACAGATATTAATGAAAAAAATTATTTGGACATCTAGCCAAAAAAATTTTTAAATTACTTACTAATAAAGGAGAAAAATTAAACCAGCCATAGCATCATTCAACATCAGAAAACACTGAAGGGAAGAAAAGAAAGAAAGAGAGAGAGGGAGGGAGGGAGTGGGGGAGGGAGGAAGGAAGGAAGGGGGAAAGAGAGTAAGAAAACACTGAAAGAATCCTTACAAAGACCTCAAGTTAGGGGCGCCTGGGTGGCTCAGTTGGTTAAGCGACTGCCTTCGGCTCAGGTCATGATCCTGGAGTCCCGGGATCGAGTCCTGCATCGGGCTCCCTGCTCAGCAAGGAGCCTGCTTCTCCCTCTGACCCTCCCCCACTCATGTACTCTCTCTCTCTCTCATTCTCGCTCTCTCAAAATAAAAAATCTTTAAAAAAAAAAAAAAAGACCTCAAGTTAAAGAAGAATCTCATAAATGGTCACCCTGTTTTTCAAGTATAAGTGTAACAGGAAAGTATTTTTGAATAGGAAAAATGTAAAAATAAAATTATTGAAAAAATCATTAGAGGTCAAACTTTCAGTAACCAGAATAAACATTGAATTTATTTCATTATAGAACTAAAGCTAAAATTAAAAATAGGGATAATCATTACAGGGCAGGATGTGAAAATTACTAACCTGATATTGTAGAAATGGTACAAGTAAAAGGTGGAAAAGCAAAGGAAAGAATAAGTACTGTTATTAGTATGATTTCCTCATCTTTCAGAATTGGGGGTCAAAATACATTATTTTAAATTATTAATCAAGTAATGGATATTTAGGTATACTTAATAATGCAAAGATAAGGGGCACCTGGGTGGCTCAGACAGTTAAGCATCTGCCTTCAGCTCAGGTCACGATCCCGGGGTCCTGGGATCAAGCCCCGCACCGGGCTCCCTGCTCAGTGGAGCCTGCTTCTTCTCCCTCTGCCTGCCACTACCCCTGCTTGTGCTCTCTCTGTCTCTCTTTCTGTCAAATAAATAAATAAAATCTTTAAAAAACTGTTTTAAAGAAATAATGCAAAGATAAATACAAAGAAAGTAAAATAAATTAGATGTGAAAATGAGGGAGGAGTAGAAATGATCAAATATATTAATTTCATCAGACACTAGAATAAAATCATCAAGCTTCATTTATCAGAAGAAAATGCAAATGTAAATAAAGGAAATAGCTATGTTATTTGTCCAAGGATATTTATTCCTATTTTATATTCACTTTGGATTATACCTGTTATCATTATAATGTAAAATTCAAAATGAATATACAACTTGATTTCACTTATATATGGAACTTAAGAAGCAAAGCAAATGATCATAGGGGGAAAAAAGAGAGAGGGGGGCAAACCAAGAAACAGACTCTTAACTACTGAGAATAAACTGATGGTTACCAAAGGAGGTGTGGGCAGGCAGATGGGTTAAATAGGTGTTAGGGATTAAGGAGGGCCCTTGTTGTGATGAGCATTGGGTGTTGTATGGAAGTATTGAATCACTAAATTGTACACCTAAAACTATTATTTTACTGTATGTTAACTAACTGGAATTTAAATAAAAACTTTTTTAAAAAAGACATGTGTTGGTAAACTTATGTGTAGAAGCATATTGAAAGGGCCATATTGATCGAGCCCCGCATCGGGCTCCCTGCTGGGCAGGAAGCCTGCTTCTCCCTCTCCCACTCATTGCAACTACACTATGTACAAAACTTTTTGCAACATCTTCTTTCATTAAGATATAAGTGCCAGTAAACTTATAAAAAATATATATCTACAACAGGAATAAATGAATATCTGTGGGTCATATAACTCTGGGTCTCTTTTGTTTAACAGATCAAGCGGACAAAAATATGTAAGGTTATAAAAGATTTAACGTATATAAATAATAAGGCAAATCTAAGTAACATCATACCCTGAAACTTAAAACTTAACTTATTCCAGGCGCCTGGGTGGTTCAGTCAGTTAAACGTCCTGAGATCGAGTTCCACCTCAGGCTCCCTGCTCGGCGGGGAGTCTGCTTCTCCCTCTACCCTTCCCTTCTGCTCATGATATCTCTCTCTCATGCTCTCTCTCTCAAATAAATAAAAATCTTTAAAAAAAAAAAACTTATTCCTTCAATTTAAGTACCCATGGAAACCATATGTGTGATGATATATTATATCCCAATAAATTTCATATTCTAATAACAATCTAAGAAAATTTGAATCTAAGAATAAAGCCAGACTCCTAAACAACCAATGGGTCAAAGAGGAAATCAAAAGGAAAATCAAAACATAGCTTGAAACAAACAAAAATGGAAACACAACATCCCAAAACTTATGGGATGCAGCAAAAGCAGTTCTAAGACAGAAATTTACATTACTACATTAAGGGGAAAAAAATCTCAAAAAAGTAACCTAACTCAGCACCTCAAGGAGCTAGAAAAGGAACAAGCAAAGCCCAAAGTATGCAGAAGTAAGGAAAGAGAAAAGGTCAGAGCAGAAATAAAATGAAATAAAGACCAGGAAAAAGGTAGAAAGATCAATGAAATTAAGAACTTTTTTTTTTTGGGCACCTGGGTGGCTCAGTTGGTTAAGCGACTGCCTTCAGCTCACGTCATGATCCTGGAGTCTCTGGATCGAGTCCCGCATCGGGCTCCCTGCTCGGCAGGGAGCCTGCTTCTCCCTCTGACCCTCCCCCCTCTCATGTGCTCTCTCTCATTCTCTCTCTCTCAAATAAATTAAAAAAAAATCTTTAAAAAAAAAAAAAGAACTTTTTTTTTGAACAAACAAAATTAACAAAACTTTACCTTGGCTAAGAAAGACCATTCAGATAAATAAAATCATAAATGAAAGAGGAAACATTACAACTGATACCACAAAAATTCAAAGGCTCTTAATACTACTGTGAACAATTAATTATATGTCAACAAATTGGATAACCTAGAAGAAATGGATAAAACCCTACAAATGTATAACTTACCAAGACTGAACCATGTAGAAACAAAAAAAAAAATCTCAACAGACTAATTTTGAGTAAGGAAATTGAATTAGTAATTGAAACCCTCCCACAAAGAAAAGCCCAGGACCTGATGGCTTTACTGGTGAATTCTCTCAAGCATTTGAAGAATCAATGTCAATCCTTAAACTCTTCCCCCAAAAATTGAAGAGGAACACTATATGTTAATTAATTGAATTTAAATTTTAAAATTAAAATTAAAAAAAAGAGTAGCTAAATAAATTATGGAACATACATATGATGAAATACTATGAAGCCACAAGAAAAGACTAGGGACATTGTACCTGTATGGATAAAAAATGTCTTCAACTAGCAAGGTGAAGGAGAGTGGATTTAGTAGGAAACCATTAGTGTTCAAGAAAGGTTGGGGCGCCTGGGTGGCTCAGTCGTTAAGCGTCTGCCTTTGGCTCAGGTCGTGATCCCAGGGTCCTGGGATCGAGCCCCGCATCAGGCTCCCTGCTGGGCAGGAAGCCTGCTTCTCCCTCTCCCACTCCCCCTGCTGTGTTCCCTCTCTCGCTGTGTCTCTCTCTTCAAATAAATAAATAAAATCTTTAAAAAAAAAAAAAAAGGAAGGAAGTGGGGGCAATGAGAGAATACTTTATATTAGTACTTACAAGTGAATACAAAAGAAAAAGGTAAATTTTCTTACATCTAGGAAGAGGAAGTGAATGTTTGAATAACCTTATCTAATTTTTTGATATAAATTTCATGTTCAAGAATGTTTATTTAAAAAATAAGAGAGAATACTTATTCCAAAGAGTTTCTTTTATTAAATCTTTCCCTCTAACCAGCTCTAGAAGCACTAGTATTTTAATTTCACATTTCCTCTAAACCTTTAATAGATAGTTGGAGATGGGAGGAGACCAGAAATGTCTGTGAGATTTAAGAGTATAATTTTAAAGTGGGAAACACTTTGACAGAAAAACATACGTAAAAGAAAAGAATTAAAAGAAAAACACAAGAATTTCAATTTTCCCTAGGTAAATCCCTAAATGTAATGTGATCTCAATACAGATATCATCAAGCCTTTTTCACGAACTAGATAAATTGATTATAAGTTTCGTTTCAAAGATCAAAAAAAAACAAGAATCGTTAAGTAATATTAAAAGGGAAAATCATGGGGAGGAGGAGGAGGAAAGACTCTCTAACAGATATTAAAATATATTAAAAGCCTCTGTAAATAAAAATTAAAGGAATAGACAGATAGATTAATGGGACCTAATAGAAAATACAGAAACATTCCCAACTGCAATTGGAAATTTAGTATTCACTAAAGATGACCTTTCAAATCAGTGGAAAATATATGGACATTTTAACGAATGACTTGAGGAAACTAGAAAACTACATGTAGAAATGGTTATGTTAGTCCCATTTCTGATGCTATATAGTAAGATAACTTCCAAATGATGCAGAGGGTTAAATATTTTTAAATGAAGACACACAGGTATTAGAAGGAACAAGAGTGAATTTCTCTATAACCTGAGAAAACATTTCTAATTATAACTCAAAATCCAAATGCAGAAAGAAAAGATAGCTAAATTTTACAATATAAAAATAAGAACCTTTGTATTGCCAAAACCACCATAAACAATGGGAAAATATTTGCTATTTAAATGACAAAGTTTACATATATCTAACATGCGAAAGTTGTCTGAAATAGTTGACCATGTATGTGTGAGTTTATTTCTGGGCTCTTAATTCTGTTTTTGATTTGTCTATTTTTGTGCCAAGACCATACTGTTTTGATCACTACAGCTTTGTAGTATATCTTGAAATCTGGGATTGTGATACCTCCACCTTTGTTCCTTTTTCTCAAGATTGTTTTGGCTATTTGGGTATTTTGTGATTTCATACAAATTTTAGGATTTTTTTTGTTCTATTTCTGTGGAAAATACCATTGATATTTTGATAGAGATTTTCACTGAATCTGTAGATTGTTTTAGGTAGTATGGCCATTTCAACATTAATTCTTCCAATCCATGAGCATGGAGTGTCTTTCCATTTGTTTGTGTCATCTTTGATTTCTTTCATCAATGTCTTATAGTTTCCAGAATACAGGTCTTTCACCTCTTTGGCTAAATTTATTCCTAGGCATTTTCTTTTCTGATGCAATTGTAAATGGGATTTTTTTTCTTAATTTTCCTTTCTACGATTTTATTAATAGTGCATAGAAATGCAACAGAATTCTGTATATTGATTCTGAAAAAATAAAAAACAAAATACCTGAAATGAAAATTTCACTAAGTAGAATAAACAGCAGATAAAAGATGTAACAATCCTAACAGTCACTAGTGAGATAAGAAAACCATGACCAGGGAACCTGGGTGGCTCAGTCAGTTAAGCGTCTGCCTTCATCTCAGGTCATGATCCCAGCGTCCTGGGATCAAGCCCCACATTGGGCTCCCTGAGCGGGGAGTCTTCTTCTCTCTCTCCCTCTGCCCCTCCCCCTGCTCATGCTCTCTCTCTCAAATAAATAAATAAAATCTTAAAAAAAAAAAACCAAACCCAGAGTAAGTGGTAAACAGAAATAATAAAGAAAAGAGTATTATTTATAGAAAAGAGAAAAATAAGGACAAAATCAGTAAAATCAAAAGCTTGTGTTTGAAAAGTTCAACAGAACTGATAAACTTCTCACCAAACTGATCAGAAAAAAAAAAAAAGAAAGAGGAAAGAGAAAATTACCAATATCAAGAATGAAAGGGGATACATCACTGCAGATCCTGCAGGTTTTACAAGAATAGGGAATATTATGGACAACTTTTTGCCAGTAAACTTAACAACTTATATGAAATAGATAAAATGTTTGAAAGAGAGAGACAGACAGACAGACAAACCAAGAAACAGACTCTTAACCATAGAGAACAAATAGATGGTTACCAGACAGGCAATGGGGTTGGAATGGATGAAATAAGTGAAGGGGATTAAATAGTGCAGTAGGATGAGCCCTGCTTTCCTTCTCAGTAGGGAGTCTGCTACTCTCTCTCTCACACTCTCTCTTTTTCTCTGCCCCTCCCCACTGCTCGTTCATAACAAGTCGCCTAGCCCACACATGAATAATAATGCCTTCACTCAACACCCACTCCTATTTGGTAACACAGAAAAAATAGTGAGACAGTCTTTGGATAATTATTTATACCACTTCTGAACAGTATATTTATTTTTTAAATAATTATATATATTTCATCACATGGAAAGTTTAATACATTTCTTCATTATAGACAGTTCATTAATATATCTCTTCATTTGTAGACAGCTTTGTAATAAATTTTCTTCTGTAATGTCTACACTTTGTATTTGCTATTTATTTAGTTATAAACCTGATTCATATAATGTAGAAATTTTTGCATTTTATTTATTTATTTATAAACCAGTGCCACCTATCCTTAGATCCAAAATATTCAATCCATTTATAATCTTTTAATATTCACATAGTTTCCTTTACCATATAAAAATTATTTAGGAAATAATTGGGGTAAAATATAATTATGATACACACTGAGTGGTATAGGAATTTACAACTTCTGGTCTCAAAACATTGGATTAAATAATAATATTAAAGTTTCCTGAGTTGTCACTCTATGATTTATCCCAAATTTGACCTTCCAATCCCAACTAAATCTAAAAACCTCAGTATTGGGGCACCCGGGTGGCTCAGTCAGTTAAGTGTCCAACTTTTGATCTCAGCTCGGGTCTTGATCTCAAGGTTGTGAGTTCAAGCCCCACACTGGACTCCCTGCTAGCCATGGGTTCTACTTAAAAAAAATTTTTTTTAATAAAAAACCTTAATATTAACTAAATCTGAGTGTGGATAGTCAAATCCACATGTTAGAAGCCTCAAATTCTGAAAGCTACCTAAACAACTGTCTTCATTTTGTGTATTCCTCCCAAGTATATAAACACGAGAAACTCAGAGGGCATGAATATCAATACACATATAGATTAGAAGAGATACGTCTTTGAGAATCACTACCAAAGAGAAGAGTATCCAACATTTTGTTTTAATGGAAAATGTGCCCAGTATGTGAGATTTCATATTCTTCTATAATAAACAAGAAAGACACTACATTTAAAGGCTGAATTCACTCTTCCTCAGTACTTCCAGGATCCACAGCGTAAGAGTCCTTATGAAAAACTGACCAGATCAGAACAGAGTCCTTGAGAATTTTCACAGTGGACATTAAAATTACTAACTAAAGTGAAAGGATTTATGAAAAGTTTAATTAAAGAGATTAATTTTCAAGAATAGTCAAGATGAATCTGGATGGCTTTGATTGGTCATGAAAGAACTCTTCCTGAAACTTAGAATCTTACCAAATAGTCTCCTCATTGCCATTTTCATCTCCTTATTTCTGAATGTATAGATAACAGGATTCATAAAAGGAGTGATAAGGGCATCAAAGATGGCTAAAAATTTATCTATGGGTAAGGTAGGGAATGGCCACACATAGACAATAATGCAAGGACCAAAGAAAAAGACCACCACAGTGATGTGAGCAGAGAGAGTGGAGAGGGCCTTGGATGAACCACCTGAAGAATGTTTTCGAACAGTGACCAGGATGAAGATGTAAGACACAATCAAGATGAAGAACGTGCCCATGGAGATGAAACCACTGTTGGCAGTGACCAGAAATTCCAGTCTGTATGTGTCTATACATGCAAGTTTGATGAACCGAGGAAAATCACAATAAAAACTATCCATTTTGTTGGGACCACAAAAGGGCAAGTTTACAACAAAAGCCAGTTGGGCCACAGAATGGATGAGTCCAATGGTCCAAGCAACAGCCAAAAGAGAAATGCACATTCTTAGGCTCATAATGGTTAGGTAGTGGAGGGGCTTACAGATAGCAATGTATCGGTCATAGGCCATGACTATAAGCAGCACCATCTCCGTACCCCCAACAGTGTGAATAAAGAACATCTGAGTAATGCACCCTGTCAAGGAGATGACTTTATGTTTTCTGAAAAGATCATAAATCATCTTTGGGCTTGCAATGCTGGAAACACCTGTGTCAATGATGGAAAGATTCGCCAGCAAAAAGTACATGGGGGAATGTAAGTGATGGTCTGAGATGATCGTGAGCACAATGAGAAGGTTTCCTAGCATACTTGCTATGTAAAATATAGTAAAAAACAAAAAAAGAAGAATCTGAATCTCCCAAGAACTGGTGAGTCCCAGCAACAAAAATTCAGACACCACAGAGTGATTTCCTCCATCCATCAACTTCTTGTGCTAGACCAATCCTGAAGATACCTGAAGAGCATAAGAGGGAGAAAAACATGATTTTTAAGTTGAAAGGGAAGCCTGGCTATAGGGTTACACAAATGTCAAAAACTAAAGATCAGGGGCACCTGGGTGGCTCAGTCGTTAAGCGTCTGCCTTCGGCTCAGGTCATGATCCCGGGGTCCTGGAACCGAGCCCGGCATTGGGCTCCCTGCTCAGCGGGAATCCTGCTTCTCCCACTCCCCCTGCTTGTGTTCCCTCTCTCACTGTGTCTCTCTCTGTCAAATAAATAAATAAAATCTTAAAAAAAAAACTAAAGATCACTTAGCCATTGTACACAGTTACATAGAATTTACATAGTTCAAAATTCACAGAGAGCCAGCACCAAATTTTTTTCCATGCCTAGATCTTTGTTATCATTTAATCATATGCCTCAAATTTTGTTTGGTCTTTAATGTATAATGAAGTAGGGAAAATGCAGACAAAGTTACCTAAGAATTTAAGGAGAAATACATCAGGAGATAGACATATTTTCTAATTTCTACACTGAAATATGCCACAGAATGGAAACGTGCAGAAAGGCACATACAACTGTCTGGAGAGGTGTCTACTTTATTCTTTTAAATGGCTGCTCAATATTTACAGTGTGGATGGACCATAATTTATTTACTAATTTCCCTATTAATAAGCATTTAACTTGTTTCTAGTTTTTTGGCCCCTACAGATAATGCTACAAATAACTATCCATATACATACATCCTTGTGTATTAATGCTTTCCTTTCTGTGTCACAGATTCCCAGAAGTGAGATCACTGGGTCAAAGTGCACATATTTTTAATGTTAGTAGTGTTGCCTAACAGCTTTCCAAAAAAGCTGGAACAACACGTATTTCTATAAGAATAAATGTTAATACTTTCTTTAATTGTTGCCAGAATACTGGGTATAAAGTGATAGCTCACTGTTGCTCTGGTTTTCATTTCCCTGACAACCAATAAATTTGAACATTCTTGCAGTTTGGATCTGCACTTCTGTGAACTGCCTATTTATGCCTTTTCCTATTTCTTACTGTGCTTTTTTTTTTTTTTTTTTACAAATTTGTAAGAGCTCTTTTTATATTACAGATATTAAGCATTTGTCATTTGTTTTAGCTTTTCTAAATCAATTCTCTATTAATTTTGTTTCTGGTTTCTTTTGCTATACCCAAGTTTGTTTGTTTTTTTAATTTATACCCAAGTTTTTAATTGTTAAATGATTAAATACAGCTATTACTTTTTTATACATACTGCTTTTAAGATCTCCTTTACTCCTGGATCATACATGTACACCCTTATATTTTCTTTCAATACTTTGTTTTATTTTCTATTTAGGACTGTGCTTTATTATTTTTGTATATATTTTAAAATATAAGTTCACTTCTAATTTCTTCCAGATGAATAAAATAATAATGGCACTGTGTGTTAAATGACCCATTCTTTCCTCTTTCAATTTAACTATTTTTTGCACTACGCTAAATTATCAGATATTTTGGGATCTGTTTCTGAATTCTTTATTTTGATTTCACTGATATACCTGTCTCTTTCTGTAGAAATATTGGGGTAATGGGATGCCTGGATGGCTCAGTTGGTTAAGCATCTGCCTTCGGCTCAGGTCATGATCCCAGGGTCCTGGGTTCGAGTCCCGCATTGGGCTCCTTGCTCAGCAGGGAGCCTGCTTCTCCCTCTGCCTGCTGCTCCCCCTGCTTATGCTCTCTCTCTCTGACAAATAAATAAATAAAATCTTAAAAAAAAGAAAAAAAAAAAGAAATATCAGGGTAATACTATGTCACTATATCTGATAAAGCAAGTCCCTCCTTCACTGTCCTTATTTTTCATACTTCCTTGACTATTCATGAGCATATATTATAGCATATAAATTTTAAATTCATTTTCTCCAATCCCCCCCCAAAATTCCATTGAACTTCTGATTTGAATTGCAGTAAATTTGTATATTAACTTTGAATGAAGTAGCATGGTTATGATGGTGTCTTCCCATTCAAGAACATAGTACATCCATCCATTTTTTTTTTAAAGATTTTATTTATTTATTTGCAAGAGAGAGAGAGAAAGGAGCAGGAGGGGAGGAGCAGAGGGAGAGGGAGAAGCAGACTCCCGCTGAGCAGGGAGCCCAAAGCAGGACTTGATCCCAGGACCCTGGGATCATAACCTGAGTTGAAGGCAGATGCTTAACTGACTGAGCCACCCAGGCACCCCCATGCATTTGTTCAAACCTTGTTTCATGTCCTTCAATATGATTTTGCCATTTTCTTTATATATGTTCTATGCTCTCTTTGTTAAAATTATTCTTATGTATTTTATAGCTTTTCTTCTTGGCATTATAAATGAAATATCTTTTCTCCCTTCCATTTCTAGATTCTTTTGCTAGATGGAAAAAAGTTATTTCTTTTTATATGTTACATGTAGTCACCTTACTACCTTCTGTTATTGGTTGAATAGTTTTTTACTGAAATAGCTTGGGTTCTCTAGGTTTATAATAATGTCATCAGCAAAAAGAGACAACATTTTCACATTTAATTTTTGCTGGTTTGGTTAAGATAGTATCCATTTCATCATCCCCTTATTAACATGAAAGTCCTACTATACTTTCCTATTTTTTTCATGTTTATTGTCCCTTTTCCAGTGATACATTTCTCTATCTTATTTTGTTTTATTTTTAAATTACTTACTGTTGTAATCTTTTTTTTTTTTAAGATTTTATTTATTCATTTGACAGAGAGAGTGAAAGAGCACAAGCAGGGGGAGCAGCAGAAGGAGAGGGAGAAGCGGGCCTCCCGCAGAGCAGGGAGCCCGATGTGGGGCTTGATCCCAGGACCCTGGAACCATGACCCGAGCCGAAGACAGACACTTAACAACTGAGCCACCCAGTCCCCCCCTCTATTCTTATTTTAAAATAAGATGCCAATGGGGCGCCTGGGTGGCTCAGGCTGTTAGGCTACCAACTTGATTTCGGCTTTGCTAGTGATCTCAAGCCCCATGTCAGGCTCCAAACTGGGCATGGAGCCTGCTTGGGATTCTTTCTCTCCCTCTCCCTCTGCCCCTTCCCTCCCCCCACCCAAAAAATATAAAAATAATAATAAAAATAAATTAAAAATAAATAAAATAAGATGCCAACTATTTTCCCTACCAATATGTTCTATTTCCTTCCTGCCTTACCCCAACACCAATTAAGATAAGACCTTTAAAATACCTTTCTCCCCAACTTCTTACCTCCTTCCTTCCATTTAAATTAAATCAGTTCCTTTTTGTCTTTCTCGAACTTCTAATTATTTTATATATTATGCCTCCTGAGTCCTCCCTGTTTGGTTTCCCTTCATGATTTCTATCTCATTATCTTTACCCTATATGCTTCAAGATACCCATTGCTCCTAATCTTCTAGTCTCAAAGTTAGATTTCAAGAATAATCATCTTTTGTTTAAATTCATCTCAATAGTTCAGTTCCAGAGGGTCTTGTTTATATTTCCCGTGAATCCCTTTGCATGCTAATATTACTTTTTATTGAAATTAGCATCTGCTTCTTCCAACAGCCTTGTGTCCAACATCAGCCTAATATCACATATACTTAATATATTCTTTACATATATAAATTCTAATATCTGAGATGAAATTTCCAAAATCATCTATATCAATCTGTCTGATTTCAAGATTTATTCAATATATCCAGTCTAGTCTGGTACTGTTTTTACTTCTCTAAACTCTCAGGGATGTAAATGCCACCTAATACATAGTGTCCTTGTTAAGTATTGTTAGAATAATAATTTGACAATATAAAAGTGCCTAAAAATCTGTGAAGTAAGTAAACATCATGTCACTGGGGTTTGAAGTAAACTATAACTCTGTTACAATATTCTTATGTATTGCTTTATGATAAAGTGATTAAAGAAAAGCTGACTTGAGAGTTTGATTTTTTTTTAGTTTGATTTTTTTTTAAGGCTCCAAACTAAGAATTAATATCATCCCAAATATTTTCTGTCACAGTGAAGGTTGGTCTTGAAGACAAGTGAAATTTTCTTTACAAGGTAACAAAGAACTAGAATTTAAAATAAATATCCAATCCTGTTAATCTTTCTATGTATACAGATTTGGTTATTATGTTGTTTATTTAAATTGGTTAATTCATATTCTTCCTATGTTTCTTGTTCTGGAGAGACAGATGTAAAATATTGGTTAAAAGTGAAGAATCACAAACCAGACTACTGGGTTTAAACTTGCCTTATCCACTCCCTACCACTAACCCTTGAAAGAGGATTTCAACTCCCTCCATGTTGACCTCAGTCCATACCTTCTAATTGATTAAATTCTTCTTTCTAGCTTATCTCTGAATTTAGACAACAGACCCTGCAGGCAAAGCATCCCCTGATGGAAACCAAAAGTACCCCCTTGGAGCAACAGGGACTGCCCTGACACCAGCATGACCTTGCATGATTGACCTCAGGACAATGATTCACCGGACCTTTACTGCCCACTGCAGTTACACCCTGACCTCAGATAACTTACTTAATCTTATTGTGTCTAAGTTTACTCATCTGTTAAATTGAAGTAATAATAGTCTGGCCTCAAAAATTGCTATGAGTAACGAGCTTAGAACAGTATTGAACACATAGCAAGAATTCAATAACTGTTAGCTGTAATGATGTTATTTTAACATCCTTAGTTCACTAAACTCTTCTGGTAGTCCTAAGTCTCAGACTTGTCTCCCTCATTTTTTGTCCTCTGTTCACTATATACATTATTTAAGATCTTGTCTTGTTCTCCTCCTAATGGGCTTCTTTTATATTCTAATTATACCCTCCCCAAAAGTTTGACCACTGTGTGAAAGACAGCCTATATGAAAGGGTTTAATACTTTCATTAGAATACAAATGCTAGTTGAATCCAAATAGGTATATCACTCATTCCCTAATTCTATCCTAAACAGTATAGTCTAATTTCCCATAGTCTACTAAACACTGTCACTTAACGCTTATATATCAGTCTTGTGCTTGTGGAATTTCACATGACTACCACAAAGCTAATAATCATCACTCTCCTCCCCATGCAGCTTTTCTTTCAGATCTAGTATAACATGACAAGCATCTTATCCGCTCAGCTCTTCTCAAATCCTCCACTTGCTTTCACTAACCATTACCAAAACCCTACTATACAGGACAACTGATCTCTCCCTATCTAACCTGAATATGGCCATCAGATTACTCTTTCTAAGCACTTTGGTTATGTAACTAGCACCACCAAAGTATGTTCAGTGGTTTTCATTGCCTCTGAAAGTACAAAATCCTAATTTAGAAGGTGCTGCTACAATTTGGCTCCATAGCATCTTTCCAGGATGCTTCTATTTTCAAAAAATATTTATTCCTCTTTAATACTATCTGCTCTGTTGCCTATAGATGACTTCCTTCTTAAGTCCCTACATTCTGACAGCTGATGTGAGGCCACTGAGCGAATGGTCAAGAAAGAATTCTTGAGACATCTTCGGTGCAAAAATGTGCTTTTATTATAGCACAGGGATAGGACCCATGGGCAGAAAGAGCTGCACTGGTATTGTGAGGAGTAACTGATTATATACTTTTTAGGTAGTGAGGGTTAGGAATAACGTAAGTCTCAAAGGAATTTGTGTATGCTGAAAGCAAGGTCTCCAAGACCTTGGAGAGCCAGCTATTATCAAGATAAGGTTATTCTTTGTTGTTTTAATAAAGCATTAGTCATGAGATCCTTTAGATGTGTGTTAGTGGGCCACATGTTGAAAGATGATTGTTATCATATCCTGGAGGTTTGCAGTTATCAGAGTGTATTTCACTAACCAAAGCAAAGCTATATTGGTCGAACATTAAAGAAAATCTTAAGGGAATTGTAGGAGTGTTACACCCTGTATGTCTCAGGGATTTATCAGTGGGCTGCAAGTTGTAAGGAGACTTCATTTTAGCTACAATTCCTTTGCCTTTGTTCCCCTCATCATCACGAAGATCACTGAATACCTTGGAGTAGCTAAATCTTCATCCTTATGATCTCTCTGCATCATTTCATACTGTTCACCATTTCCTACTTTCTGAGAAATATTATAAATAGTGGGATGTATAGAGACTTTGTCATTTTTCTCCCTGTTGGTAATGTCTATTCTATAAACTGGACCTAGTAAGATAATCCCTCAAGCAAGAATTTTAACTAGTCATTAACATAGGAAAGGACCTAAATCCTTATGGATTTACATTCTCATTATGTTGTACACCTGAAACTAACATACTGTCATATGTCAGTTATACTTCAGTTTTTAAAAAGACAAAAAGGGTTAGCCAAAAGGAATATTTAAACAAAGGACAGAGAAGAACTGGAGGTAGTAGATGGACAGTGCGAACATTAAAGGAGGCTTGAATTGTCACTCCACGGGGAAAAAATGGGTTAATTTTTTTTTTCTACCTGGTTTACAGTTGGATAGAAAAATCAAAAGTTATTCCCTGTACAGGGGCCAGAGACATTTCTGTTCATTAAACTTACAGAAAGATTCGTAAGGAAAAAGTAGTGATCTAAGAACATAGTTAGTAGAATCTCTGATACAAATACAATATTATTTTAAAAGATTCACTTCCAGATAGTTAGGAAGATAATCTTACTTAATTTTCCTCTTTCTGACCATTCTCATGTGGGCACAATTGAAAAAAAAAGACTTCTAACTAGAGTCATTAACATATGAAAGGACTTAAATGTCAAAGCTTAGAGGCCAAAGGGCAGAATGTGTCTGAACACACAGTGCATAACTTAACTTCAAATAAATGCAAATGTGTAAATTCTAAAACCTACTTTGGGCATCCTTTTGAGTTTCCTAAATGATTTTCTTCACTCCTCTCCAAACCCTCAGATACAATTTTCTTAGGATGATTATTTAGGAGCAATTACTTTTGCTGAATCCTCAGTATAGATGGAAACTATCATTATCCACTGGATATTGATCTTTTATACATGTGAAAAATGCCAAAGGGGCCATCAACTAAAACTGCTGATCAATGAGTCAGCCATATCATTTTTTTTTTAAAGATTTTATTTATTTTTTAGAGAACGAGCCAGAGAGAAACAGCATGAGAGGGGAGAGGGTCAGAGGGAGAAGCAGGCTCCCCGCTGAGCCGGGAGCCCGATGTGGGACTCGATCCCAGGACCCTGGGATCATGACCTGAGCCGAAGGCAGACGCTTAACCATCTGAGCGACCCAGGCGCCCCCATATCATTTTTGTAAACTCTTACACCTCTTCTTAATCTTATTATATCCAGAATAAATACTTTAAAAAAAAATTTTTTTGAGTATAGTTGCCACACAATGTTATATTAGTTTCACAAATATTTTTTATTATTAATGGTGTCTTTTTTTCCTCAGCTCTCTTTAACATATTAATAGTTCTCTGATCCTCTTCACTGTCTACATATTATTTCCATTTCCTTAATGTTCTAATGAATCTTGGTTGTAAAACATTGGTAAGAGTCTAATTATAAATATAATACAATTATTTCCTAAATGTTACAAGTCAGACTTCTATTAATTCTGATCTCACATTGGCTTTAGAAAACCTTAATGTTATATATCATATTAGTATTATATATAATAGCTGTACTGCATCCTCTGGAAATAAAGATGCTGTATGTGAGAATATCATTAGTCCTCATGATTAGCCATATGAGTTATAAATTCATCTGAATTAAGAATGTTTCTATTCTCGGGGCGCCTGGGTGGCTCAGTCGTTAAGCGTCTGCCTTCGGCTCAGGTCATGATCCCAGGGTCCTGGGATAGAGCCCCGCATCGGGCTCCCTGCTCGGCGGGAAGCCTGCTTCTCTCTCTCCCACTTACCCTGCTTGTGTTCTCTCTCTGGCTGTCTCTCCCTGTCAGATAAATAAATAAAATCTTAAAAAAAAAAAAAAAAAAGAATGTTTCTATTCTCTCACATAATTACAACTAAGACAATTTCTTCAAGTTCTGCCCTACCAGGAATACTGCTATTTTTATCTTGTTTCATTAATCATTTCCTACAGGATATGAATACCAAAATTTATAACATCATTTTGCTTTTTCTAAAAGTTTGCAACCTCTAAAAACCTTTCACATCTTTTCTTGTACAATACACAGGGAAGAGTGTAGGAAAGAGAATATGATCCATATTTTACAGATTAGAAAACAAGAACTCAAAGAGATTAAACGGATTGTCTAATTTTGCACAACTAACTGTCAAATTCAAGCCCAATTCTTGCAATTGTTGTAAAGATGCAAGTGAATAAAAGAAGTATGTGAAGAAAATGCCAAAATTTTAACAGTTGCTATCTTCCTATGAAGGGGCTGTAGGTGATTTTTTCCCTTCTTTATATTTTCATAAATTTTCTATTTTGCACATCTATTTCTCTTTTTAAAAAATATTAATTTAAAAAATAAGTTGAAGGTGCCTGGGTGGCTAGGTCAGTTAAGCATCTGCATTCGGCTCAGGTCATGGTCTCAGGGTCCTGGGATCAAGCCCCAGGAGGGTTCCCTGCTCGGCAGGGAGTCTGTTTCTCCCAATCCCTCTGCCCCTCCCCTCCATTTGTGCACTCTCTCTCTCTCAAATAAATAAATAAAATCTTAAAAAAAAAAAAAGCAAGTTGACTCCAGAGTCCAGGCTTTCTTCACTACAGTGCTGTGTAAGTCATTGACAACCTGCAGTCAAAAATAAATTAAAGGGGGGGCACCTGGGTGGCTCAGTCGTTAAGCGTCTGCCTTTGGCTCAGGTCATGGTCCCAGGGTGCTGGGATGGAGCCCCACATCGGGCTCCCTGCTCCGCGGGAAGCCTGCTTCTCCCTCTCCCACTCCCTCTGCTTGTGTTCCCTCTCTCGCTGTGTCTGTCTCGTCAAATAAATAAAAATATTAAAAAATAATAATAATAATAAATAAATAAAAATAAAAAATAACTTCAAGGGCATGAGGAAGTAGCTTCTACTACTAAGGTACTTGATAGAAGTTCATAGAAGGCAACGTGGGTCTTTAGTGCCTACTTCCTCATCTCCAGCTCTTCTACCATCTACTGTCATACTGCCTTCTACACCTGTTCAGTTATCTACTACCCTCGTGCTGTCTCTGGCTGTCCAAGACCTCCACTGTCATTCTTACCCAGATCTAGTCTCTTCTAAGTTCCCAGCCTCCAGTGTTCTCCTTTCCAGACCCTTTTCAATTAAACCATTTACATGCTGAGCCATATCCACATAAAGTGTGTTAAAAAGAACTCAATAGTTACCTGAATTTATATAAATTTAACTCTCATAAAATTTTCATTTTAGTTCTGTATGTCCATGCGCCATGCTTCCTAACTATTCCAGGCTACTCCCAACTCTTCCACTCTCAACCTGCCCTCCTTGAACATCAGAAAGAGACGTCAACAGCTTGGCACTCAACTTCTAAAATGTTGCCTATACCTAATCGTATATCCCTATGGTGAAATTTTCACATGAGAATTGTAGTTTACTGCATTCCATTGTCTGTTTCATCTATGTTGCATCAAAAAAACAACACAGATGAATCTTCTCTGAGCCCTAGAAATGGCTCACACTCAATGCTGAAAATGTCATTAATCCTATTTGAAAAGAAAGGCAGTGGGAACCAGACTCTTACCTGAGTTAGACCAAAGAATCTATTCTTCTCAAATAGTAGTCGATCAATTCCCTCCAAATTTTGTGACAAGATAGAGAGCTTCCATAATGTAAAAACTATAATTTCTAAAAGAGAAAAATAAGAATTAGTTTAATGGATACAGAGAACCAAATGACAGAAATTGGGAGTGTATAAAACACAGAAACTGAAAATACCACTTAGGAATTTATCTACCACAAAAAAAAAAAAAAAACTTAAAGAAAATACAGAATAGGGGAATGGAAAAGAATAAGAAATAGAAGAGATGAAATATGCTGTTTCCTCCTCCTAGAACATCCTCTTCTAGTCAAAATCCCACCCTTGATTCATGATCCAGTTTATTGTCCTCCAAATACCCTTAGCAATACCTTCCCCAGTACACTTAGCAAGAGCCATAGTTCCTTCATCTTGATATTCCTCCCCATGCCTTGCCCAGAATACATGTATCACAAATATGTGGAATAGCAATTAAACTGTGTATCAGGTTAAGAGGAAATAATTACTGAGCAACCATTGGAGAGAGACCCAAGAGTAGGTTGGATTAATGTTCAGTCTGCTAAACTGTAAAACATTTGTTTTGCATACATTTTACATGATAGTACTTGAGGTAGAAGCATTTTTCTAAATTCAGGGGAGGACAATTTCACATTCTGACTGGACTGTAAACTTTTCCAAAACAAAGAGCTTAATATTGTTTTCCTCAAGTAAAAAAGATTCTAATTAGCAACCTTGAATACTAGTGACCAAAATGATGGTGTGAGTCTTGGGAATAGCCAATTTTTCCTTGATTAGATTTTCCTGGGAATTATTCCTTGGGCTCCATGCTGATTTCCCCCCTGGGGAATTAAAAAGGGCAAAAAGGACTGAAGAAAGAAAAGTAGCTTCTGGATACCAGATTTAATGGTGCTTTAGATGGATGTACAGAAATATTTTTGCTTTAAAATGAATCAGTAGAGGGGTGCCTGGCTGGCTCAGTCAGAAAAGTGTGCAACTCTTAATCTCAGGGTCATGAGTTCCACCCTCACATTGAGTCTATAAGTTACTTACATAAATAAATACATACATACATAAACTTTTTAAAAAATAATAAAATAAAAAATAAAATGAATCAGTAGAAGTATCTAAGAAATCCAACACACCAGAATGCTTGAGAAGCAGATAGAAAGGGAAACAGTATTACTCTACTATAGTACTAACAAAGATTTCATAGCAAAAACACTAATCAATGAGAATAAGGAGGTAACAGCAAATGAAAAACCACAAGACAAAAAACTATCTCTCACTTTAACAGTTTTGGCTCTCTAGATGCCTTTTAGTCTCACAAAATTCAAAATCCAAGACCTTAGACTACACAAATTTTTCATCAGAGTGCTATCAAGTTCTAAAGCGGTCATTACTGGAGTATAAAAGGAATTATGTCAGAAAGTTTTAAAATAAATACACCTTGGGGCTCCTGGGTGGCTCAGTCGTTAAGCATCTGCCTTCAGCTCAGGTCATGGTCCCAGGGTCCTGGGATGGAGCCCCCCATCGGGCTCCCTGTTCAGCGGGAGGCATGCTTCTTCCTCTCCCACTCCCCCTGCTTGTGTTCCCTCTCTCGGCTGTCTCTCTCTCTGTCAAATAAATAAATAAAATCGTTAAAAAAAATTTTTTAAAAATAAAATAAATACATCTTTTCCATAAAAGCCTTCCTTGACCACATTTAACAAAAGAGGTTATTATGCTTTTCTTTCATTGTCCTATAATCATTCCCTCTGCTTCTATTATCAGCATCTTTGGGTATTATTGTTTAGGAATTATTTCCTCATATTAACTCTTTTTTTTATTTAAATTCAATTAGCCAACATATAGTGCCTCATTAGTTTTTTTTTGTTGTTTTTTTTTTTTTTTTTATTTGAGAGAGAGAGAATGAGAGAGAGCACATGAGAGGGGGGAGGGTCAGAGGGAGAAGCAGACTCCCTGCCGAGCAGGGAGCCCAATGCGGGACTCGATCCAAGGACTCCAGGATCATGACCTGAGCCGAAGGCAGTCGCCCAACCAACTGAGCCACCCAGGCGCCCAGTGCCTCATTAGTTTTTGATGTAGTGTTCAATGATTCATTAGTTGTGTATAACACTCAGTGCTCATCACATCATGTGCCCTCCTTAAGGCCATGCCGCCTCCTTAACCCATTTACCACATCCCCTCACCCATCTCCCTTTCCGCAACCCTCAGTTTGTTTCCCAGAGTCAAGAGTCTCTCATGGTTTGTCTCCCTCTCTGATTTCCTCATATTAACTCTAACAAAGAATTACAACTGATGGGCTCCAACATCACACCCTGTCATAATCTGACCAGTAAAGTCAAGCAAGCAGAGGTACACAGTGCAGAACACATAGTCAATATTTAATAAATATTAATTTTAAAAATATTTGACTAATTTTTCTAATGTAGTTTAGAATAATTTTTAAAATTAATTAATGTATTCAAATGGTTAATCCCTCATAGACATAGCCTTTACAATGATCAGCTGTTAAAAGAATTCCATGAAGTAGAACTATTGTCTAGGTTTTACATATTTGTAAAGAATTTGTGGAGAAAATGGACTTTAAAAATCCATCTGTGTGTTATTTAAAGACATAAAGGTATAGAAAACACATATATCTTAATGAAAGAAGATGTTACTTGAACGATTTATACACAGTGTAGTGTCAATGAGTGAAGCATACAGCTAGTCCATTACACTTCTACACATACATTTACAAACACTTATAACTTAATGAAAGGAGAGGTTAGCTGAAGGGCACATTATACACAATGTAGTTTCAATGAGTTAAGAATATGGCTATGCCCATATGCTTCCACCCATAGGTTTCCAAACACTTGTATCTTAATGAAAGCAGATGCTAGTTGAAGGCCCCTTATAAATACAATGTATGGAATATTACTGAGCCATATAAAAGAATGAAATCTTGCCATTTGCAATGACATGGATGGAGCTAAAAAGTATTATGCTAAGCGAAATAAGTCAGTCAGAGAAAGACAAATACCATACATTTCACTCATATGTGGAATTTAAGAAACAAAACAAACAAGCAAAAGGAATGAAAAAAAAAAGAGACAGGCAAACCAAGAAACAGACTCTTGTTAATTTGATCAAGCAAGAGAAAATTATATACTTATATATCTTCTTTGGAAAAATGTGTGTTCAAGTTCTTTGCTCATTATTTTCAGAAGCCAATATAACTTTTATTGTCTATAAATGCTACTTCTTTATTAAATATCATAAAAGAACTTTTCCATTAAATGTCATTAGTTATATTCCATTCATAACATGCTATATGCATAATGTTACAGAGTATATATGTAAAAGGCATTTGTATAATTGTTAAAAACTTCAAGTATTATTTGTCATGTAAATGGTATATGAATCTTAATATACTATTTTTTTAAAAAGTATAATTTAACAGTGCCAAAATTTGATAATAATATGTCTAAGTTAAATTTAAGTATGTTAAACAGAAAACTATGGGCAGAGAGAGTCTAGCCTTTCTTCTTAGAAATTTGGAACTTTTTAAAAAAATTGTCTAAATAATCTAATTTCTTTTTTAATTTAATTTATTTATGCTCATGAAGTGAAAACTCAAAATAATCTATGATGTCATCTACTTGTAATTGAATTTTTCCTACATCCCACTGTTTACAACAATGATTTCTTCTACAAAATCTCCCTAGAAATATATTCTCTTAGGTCTTTGCCCATTTTTTAATTTGGTATTTGGTTTTTTGCTGTTAAGTTATTTGAGTCCCTTATATAGTTTATAAATTAACCTCTTATGAGATACCTGGTTTACAAGTATTTTCTCCCATTCCACAATTGTCTTTTGACTCTGTTGATTGTTGCCTTTGCTGTGCAGAAGCTTTTTAGTCCCACTTGTTTATTTTTGTTTTTGTTACCTGTGTGCTGTTGATGTTATGTCCAAGAAATCATTGCCAAAACCAATGTCAAGAAGCTTTTTTCCTCTGTCTCCTCCTATAAGTTTTATAGTTTCAGATGGACATTTAAGCTTTTATTTATTTTTTTTTTTCAGATTTTATTTGTCAGAGAGAGAAAGAAAAAGAGCACAAGCAGGGGGAGCGGCAGGCAGAGGGAGAAGCAGGCTCCGCACTGAGCAGGGAGCCCGTTGCTGGGCTTGATTCCAGCACCCCGGGATCATGACCTGAGCCAAGGCAAATGCTCAACCGACTGAGCCACCCAGGCGTCCCAGACATTTAAGCTTTTAACCATTGTGAGTTGATTTTTGTGTATGGTATAAGTTAGGGATCCATTCTTGTTGTTGTTAACCTTAAAAATAAAGCTGCCATTTATTTTACCAGCAAAAAAATGGGTTTATTTAGGAATAGCAGAGAATTACAATTAGGGACATTCAGTCTATAGTAAAGCCATAGGCGAATCTGGAGAACAAAGGAGGGGAATACTTTTTTTCGGGGGGTGGGGGTTGGGAAGGGCTGTTATAAACCAAAAGTGCATTGAAGTAAACTGGGAGTTCAAACCATAGTGGCTTCTCATTGGCTGAATTGTGACAGTCCCTTGTAGGCTGGGCTGTTGCCAGGGAGGAAGAAACTTTCTTTCCCTCTGCTGGGATAATAAAGTACTATCCAGTGCAAAGACCTTCTTTTTCTGTTGTATTTGAAATTGGCAACAAGTGGTAAGACATGAGAGCTCCACCTATTGGCCTTCTTACTCCATTTTGGTGAGGTTTCCCTGCATTAATTTTCACATTTTGCATGTAGATATTCAGTTTTTCCAACACAATTTGCTAAAGAGACTATCCTTTCCCCATTGTGTATTCTTGGCACTCTTGTCAAGGATCAGTTGACCATACACACACATGGGTTTATGTCTTGGCTTTATAGTCTGTTGCATTGTTCTATAAGCCTGTCTTTATGCATACCTTACTGTTTTAATTATTGTAGCATTATAGTATTTGAAATCAGCAATTTGAAATTAGGAAGTGTGATGCCTCCAACTTTCTTCTTTCTCAAGATCATATAAATGGTCAATAGGGATATGAAAATATGCTCAACATCATTAATTATCAGGGAAATGCTATAATGAGATATCACCTCACACCTATTAGGATGGCTATTATCAAAAAAAGAAAAACATGGTGATGGGTATTAAAGAGGGCACGTTCTGCATGGAAAAAAAAAAAAGAAGTACATGGGAAACTATGCTATAAAGATATAAATAAAGTGGTTTGCTCCATCTAAAATGAAAAAGAAAGAAAGAAAACGTAACTGTTGGTGAGGATGTGGAGAAATGGAACCCTTTGGCACTATTGATGGGAATGTAAATTGGTGCATTCCTTATGCAAAGTATAGTGGTCCTTCAAAAAATTACGAATAGAATTACCATATCAGTATCTCAAAGATATCTGCACTCCCACATATATTGCAGCATTATTTACAATAGCCAAGATATGGAAACTACCAAAGTGTCCAGCAACAGATGAGTCAGAAAGAAAATCTGATACTCATCTTCAATGGAATATTATTTAGCTTTGGAAAGGAAGGAAATCCTGCCATTTGTGACAACATGAATGAAACTGGAGGACATTATGCTAAGTGAAATAGCCATCCACAGGACAAATACTACAGGATTCCACTTACATGAAGTATCTAAAATAGTCAATACAATACAATAGTGAGAATACAATAGTGATTGTCATGGGCTAGGAAATAGAGAGTTGTTTTCCATTGGGTATAAAATTTCAGTTCCTTTAGATGAATAAGTTCTAGATATCCACTGTACAGCATAGTGCTTGTAGTTAATAATATGGTATTGTACACTTTAAAATTTGTTAAAAGAGTAGACATGTTATGTGTTTTACCACAAAAAAAAAAAGTAAAGTAAAATTAAGGGACACAAGGAAACTTTGGGAGGTGTTTCATATTGTCTATTACTTTAATTGTACTGATGGTATCATGAGTGTTTGCATATATCCAAACTCATAAAATTGTACACATTAAATATGTGCAATTCTTTATGTATCAATTATACCTCAATAATACACATAATACACAGAGGGAGGAATAGAGAGAGACAGAGCGGTAGAGAAAATCAAGTAAGAATATATCAAGATGGTATAAATATATCATTTTTAAAAAATAAACTACTGTAGAAAACTTTATGCCAGTATATTTTAGAACTGTAAAGATGAAATAGACAAATTCTTTTAAAAATATATTCATAATTCTTTTTTGAGTGAGTTCTAATAAGTTATATACATTTTTATTTTTTTATTTTTTTTATTATGTTATGTTAGTCACCATGCAATACATCATTATTTTTTGATGTAGTGTTCCATGATTCATTGTTTATGCGTAACACCCAGGGCTCCATGCAATACGTGCTCTTCTTAATACCCATCACCGGGCTAACCCATCCCCCCTCCCTCCTCCCCTCTAAAACCCTCAGTTTATTTCTCAGAGTCCACAGTCTCTCATGGTTCATCTCCCCCTCTGATTCCCTGCTTCATTTTTCCCTTCTTCTCCTAATGTCCTTATGTTCCACAAATAAGTGAAACCATATGATAATTGACTTTCTCTGCTTGACTTATTTCACTTAGCATAATCTCCTCCAGTCCCATCCATGTTGATGCAAAAGTTGAGTATTCATCTTTTCTGATGGCTGAGTAATATTCCATTGTGTATATGGACCACATCTTCTTTATCCATTCATTTGTTGAAAGGCATCTCGGCTCTTTCCGCAGTTTGGCTATTGCAGACGTTGCTGCTATGAACATTGGGGTGCATATGGCCCTTCTTTTCACTACATCTGTGTCTTTGGGGTAAATACCCAGGAGTGCAATTGCTAGGTCATAGGGTAGCTCTATTTTTAATTTTTTGAGGCACCTTCACATTGTTTTCCAAAGTGGCTGTACCAACTTGCATTCCCACCAACAGTGTAAGAGGCTTCCCCTTTCTCTACAACCTCTCCAACACTTGTTGTTTCTTTCCCTGTCCATTTTTGCCATTGTAACTGGTGTAAGGTGGTATCTCAATGTGGTTTTGATTTGAATTTCCCTGATGGCTAATGATGATGAACATATACAAAGATAAACTCAAAATAGATGAAAGACCTCAATGTGAAACAGGAATCCATCAAAATCCTGGAGGAGAACATAAGCAGTAACCTCTTTGACATCGGCCACAGCAACTTCTTTCAAGATACATCTTCAAAAGCTAGTGAAACAAAAGCAAAAGTGAACTTCTGGGACTTCATCAAGATAAAAAGCTTCTGCACAGCAAAGGAAACAGTCAACAAAACAAAGAGGCAACCCACGGAATGGGAGAAGATATTTGCAAATGACACTACAGATAAAGGGCTGGTATCCAAGATCTATAAAGAACTTCTCAAACTCAACACCCAAAAAACAAATAATCAAGTCAAAAAATGGGCAGAAGACATGAAAAGACACTTCTCTGAAGAAGACATATAAATGGCTAACAGACCCAGCTTTCTTTTGAGGTCTGTTGGCATGAAAGATGGTTCTTCATCCCTTCACTTTCAGTCTGGATGTATCTTTAGGTTCAAAATTAGTCTCTTGTAGACAGTTATATACATTTTTAAAGAAGAATATATGCAAACATTAAAAATGAGCAAAAATTAAACAAGATTGTGGATATATACTTATTTATTTTTTTAAGTATTATTTTACTTATTTTTGCGAGAGAAAGAGCGCGTGCACATATGAGCGGGAGGAGAGGCAGAGGGAGAAACAGACCCCTCGCTGAGCTGGGAGCCCTACTCAGAACTCGATCCCAGCACCCTGGGATCATGACCTGAGCCAAAGGCAGATGCTTAGCCAACTAAGCACCCAGGTACCCAGATATATACTTCTTTAATAAAATTATTTTTCAAAAAAGCAAAAGAAATGTAAAAATAAATCCAGAATAGTGATTGTTTCTGGGTGAAAAACGAGGTAAAGGGATAGGGGTTGAGAAAGTAGATGCAATGATAGATAGGCTCACAGGTATTTATTTTATTATGCTTTTTAACTCAAATATATGTTACATATTTTGTAAATACATAATATTTCATAACAAAAAGTAGAAAAAATCAACTAGATCAGTAGATAAAAGTTTTTTCTTTCAGATTTGCAAAGATTCAATTAATTATATATCCTCTGTTTGCAAAGATGGGAGAAACTCATACTCTAATTCACTGCTGGTGATGGAATCTTAAATCAACCCAATCATTTTAGAAGGCACTTTTGCCATATTTAATCAAGCCTTACAAATACATTTTGGCACAGCAATTTCATTTCTATTGTTATTATGAGGAAGTAACCAAAGGCATGTATATATAAAAAGGTACATCAATATCTTTCATAGCAGAGTTGTTGAAAACTAAAAATTGGTAATAACTTAAATGTCAGCAGTGAAGTATTGACTAAAGCAATATGACTATATCCGTGCAATAGATTACTATATAGTGACCGAGAACTACATGGTAGAAGTAGATTTATTAGCATAAAAAGACTTACACATTATATTGTTAAATGACCAATATCAGTATTGTTAAATGACTTACATATCATATTGTTAAATGGATTGTAGAACAATGTGGTCCTATTTTATACGCTTTTTCAAATGCATAAAGGAAAATCCTAAAAGAAATATAACAATATTTTGACAATTATATTTGAGTGAAGTGATTTTCGGTGATTTTTCTTTTCTTTTCTTCCTTGTGCTTATTTATATGTAACCTACAAATGTACTTTAGATTGCACAAGTTTGTTTTCCTGAATAAGTTTAACATTTGTGCTAAATCTACTAGCTTTTTCCTATTTCTTTGCATTCCTTGTGATTCATAATGAAAGAGTTGTTTCTCTCCCTCTCAGCTTTTATTTACCATTTGCTCTTTGGACAAAAACAAATAATTATTGACTTCCCACTGTAGGTCCAGCATCTGTCTAGGTACAAAGATCAAAAAATCATATTTTCTGCGTTATGGATCTTCTTTCCATGTGGACAGAAACAAAAAATAATTAATAAAACAAAACAATCATTCAAATGGGGACATTCAACAAAGCATATGATAGAGAATGACTGGAGTAGAAAGGCAAGAGGGAACTTCTTTAGATAGGAAGCTTCTTGGGGTTGACATTCACAAATTCATGAACTCCCTCTACTCAAACGCTTTTGTTCAGTCTGCCTTCCCTATCACACCCCTTACTTTCTTGCAGTGATTTTTTTGCCTCAGAGATGGATCGCCCCTTCCTACAATTAAGCTGTATATTTCTTTTTTTTTTTTTAAGATTTATTTACTGATTTTAGAGAGAGAGAGCACGCATGCAGGCATGGGGGGAGGGGCAGAGGGAGAGAATCTCAAGCAGACGCCACGCTGCATGCAGAGCCCAACACCTGGCTCAATCCCAGGACCCACAAGATCATGACCTGCGTCAAAATCACAAATGGAACACTTAACCGACTGAGCCACTCAGGCACCCCAGGTTATATACTTCTAACACAATTTTCTACTGTGTTCTAAATCCTGTGTTCCTAGCACAGGATTTAGAACATAGTAAGTATTCAATACCTTTTTTGATTAATTGAATTTCTATTTATGAACTTTTTATAACTTACTCAGCTTGGTAACGTCTTCCAGCACATTAAAAAACACCATAGAGGGGCGCCTGGGTGGCTCAGTTGGTTAAGCGACTGCCTTCAGCTCGGGTCATGATCTCAGGGTCCTGGGATCGAGCCCCACATCAGGCTCCCTGCTCGGCGGGAAGCCTGCTTCTCCCTCTGACCCTCTCCCTGCTTGTGTTCCCTCTCTCGCTGTCTCTCTCTCTCTGTCAAATAAATAAATAAAATCTTTAAAAAAAATAAAAATAAAAAAATAAAAAAAAAAAGCACCATAGATAACGAAAACAAGCTTCTTAGAACTAATGCATAGCCCATAAGAAGGCATTTGAATATAAAAGAAAGTGTAGAAAGTAAATTGAATTGCAGCATTTTGAAGTCTCTATATTCAAGGAATTTTATCATTTAAAATATTTTAGTCCTGGGATGCCTGGGTGGCTCAGGTGGTTAAGCATCTGCCTTTGGCTCAGGTCATGATCTCAGGGTCCTGGGATCGAGCCCCACGTCAGGCTCCCTCTTCTCTCT
>NC_058411.1:74452568-74480605 GCF_002201575.2 Neomonachus schauinslandi
CTCAGGGTCCTGGGATCGAGCCCCACGTCAGGCTCCCTCTTCTCTCTCTCTCTCTCCCTCGCTCTCTCTCTCTCAAATAAATAAATAAATAAATAATAAAATACTTCAGTCCTGTTAGGAAAAGTGTATGTTCTTGATCAAGATCTGATGAATGGACTTAGAAAGGAAAGGAAATAATTTGTAGACAGCAGGGAAGAAGGTCATCAAAACTGAGAAGTGGTTTTAATGTTTTATTTCATTTTACTGAGCAGGCACTTACATAACACTATAGATCAAGAATTGTTTAAGTACCTTACAAATATTAACTTGGTCAATCCTTATAATCTTATGAGGAAGGTAACTTTACCATATCAATTAAGTCAAAAACAAATATCAGAAATTTCAGATGGTTCAACTTACCTCTATTTTACAGATGACAGAATTTAGGCATATTAGGTTAAGCAATTTGTGTGTTAGTAAAATGCAAAGCTAAGTTTTTAAGTCAGGCGGTCTGGCTCAAGAGTGTGTACTTGTAACCCATGGCACTGTAAAAGGAAAGAGTTTACCTAACTCTGAGGTATTATTGCTGATTTCAGTATAATTAGGGCAAGAATTAGCACTACCTAGGACAGAATTATTAAGTAGGTCATTGTTTTTGTCCATTACCTGGCCCCCATTATTTAAATCCCGTGACAGTACAGGAATACAGCTTTTGAAAGAACTGGAGTAATTATAAGGCTTAATTCATGCATTAGTTGAAAAGCTTAAGAAGCTATAACCCAGTGATCCAATTTCAGGTTGATGTTGTGATAAAACACACACACACACACACACATGCACACACAAAGATAATTCAAAATAACTTTAGCTCTTTGCTTTTTTACTAAAGGGCAATATATATTGAAAGGTAAGAGATAGGCAACAATATCTTTTTAAAATCCTCTTTTTGTCTTTTATCTATTTTTTCACACACTACGGCTAACCCCACACATCTCAATGTAGAACCTCTAAAGAAAAAAAAACACTATCTCTAATAATGGCAATTTTTTAATATTTCCAAAGCACTTTTCTTCAGATTCTGCATTACAAACCCCAAAAATAAATCTGACAAGGGAGGATTCTCCTCAGAACACAGAGTAGGAAAAGAGAAAGTCCTGTCCAAAATCCTCATCAAGGAGAAGTGAGAAAATGTGGAAACAATTGTATATTAATACTTCTTATTCCATCATATTACATAAGAAAGAATACCATATCCTCCTTGACTGTGGGCAGAAAACTCATTAAGAAAATCCTGGAATTAGGGCACCTGGGTGGCTCAGATGGTTAAGCATCTGCCTTCGGCTCAGGTCATGATCTCAGGGTCCTGGGATCGAGTCCCGCATCAGGCTCCCTGCTCCTTGGGAGCCTGCTTCTCCCTCTGCCTCTCTCTCTCTCTCTGTCTGTCATGAATAAATAAATAAAATCTTTAAAAAAAAAAAAAAAGAAAGAAAATCCTGGAATTAATAATTAAACTAGTAAGTAGAGCATCCATGGTGCTGTGTTTTGCTGGATTCATGTCTGCAGCACAGTCAGGGAATGTTAGAGATGCTTGTCTTTCTTGATATCAAAATCACTTAAAACAGCTTCCTGGAGCTCAACACCTGACTGAATATCCTCCTCATTGCCACTTTCATCTCTTTATTCCTAAAAGTGTAGATGGCAGGGTTCAGAAATGGGGTAATAATTACATCAAAAATGGCAAGGAACTTATCCACCGGCACTGTGGGAAATGGCCATGAGTATACGAAAATACATGGACCAAAAAATAAGACCACAACTGTGATGTGAGCTGACAGAGTAGAGAGAGCCTTGGACAAGCCACCTGAAGAACGTTGCCAAACAATGACCAAGATGAAGATATAGGAAATAACCAAAATGAAAAAAGTTCCCAGAGAGATGAAACCACTATTGGCAGTGACCATGAGCTCCAATCTGTAAGTGTCTGTGCAGGCAAGCCTAATAAATCGAGGAAGATCACAGTAAAAGCTGTCCACTTCATTGGGGCCACAAAATGGCAGGTTTACAACAAATACAAGTTGGATCAATGAGTGGATGATTCCAATGGTCCAGGCTACTACCAAGAGTAAAATACAAGTTCTGAAGTTCATGATGGTCAGGTAGTGGAGAGGCCTGCATATAGCAACATAACGGTCAAGGGCCATGGCAATGAGCAGAACCATCTCAGTTCCTCCAATAACATGAATGAAGAACATCTGAGCAATGCAGCCTTGGAAAGAGATTACTTTTCTCTCCTTGAAAAGATCAGAAATCATCTTGGGAGCTGCAATGGAGGAAACCCACATGTCAATAAAGGAGAGGTTGGCCAGCAGGAAGTACATGGGGGAGTGTAAATGGGAGTCAGAGATCACTGTGAGCACAATGAGGAGGTTTCCTAAAATACTTGTTATATAGAACACAGAGAAAACTAGAAATAGGACAAGCTGCATCTCCAAAGAACTGGTGAGTCCCACCAACACAATCTCAGACACCACCGAATTATTTCCTACCCCCATGGTTTCAGTCACTTTGGGCTCCAAATTTGCCTGAAAGAACAGGAAAAAAAATAACAAATTGGGATTACTGGCCATATCCATCAAGGTTCCATTAGAGAAGCAGACCACTAGGAGATAATATACTAAGGTATTTCTTAGTGATTTGACCTTGCATAATCATGGAAGCTGATTCAGCAGTTTCTGTAAGTCTATTGTCTTTGCATCTGATGACGTAGCTTGACGTCCACAGGACAGGCCCCCAGGAAGGGAAGATGGATGTAAATTGAAGGAAAACAAAAATAAACTGGAACGCACAAGCAAAAGCTAAAGTCCTCAAGGACATACGAAAATTAGTGTCAGTGTTCATTGCCTCTAACCTCAATGGTATAGATGTACTGCAGAAGCCAGGGCCCTCCACCACAGAGCTAAACACACAGCGGGCCCACAAGTCAGAGAAGCTCAAGAAGGATCCCAAAGAGGGTGTGGCAGTTGTGGTCCCGGCCACTGCCTCACCCCGATGAGATAAGCCAGCAGAGAAATGACAACGTGTATGAGCTATAAATATGGCCGCTGTTTCACTTTAACCTAGAAATATTGCGAAAGAATATCCTTTACAATGTATTCTAGCTGGAAACAGAGAGAAAAAGGAATTCTAGAGCATGTAGCTCAATCTAAGCAAGCTGACACAATACAAAGCCACCATACTGTCTATTTAAAAGAATATAGGAGCGCCTGAGTGGCTCAGTCAGTTAAGTGTCAGACTCCTGTTTTCAGTCCAGCTCATGATCTCAGGGGCATGAGATCGAGCCCTGCGTCTGGCTCGGCACTCATCAGAGAGTCTGCTTTCCCTCTCCCTCTGCTCCTCCCCCTGCTCACACACGCTCTCTCTCTTTCTCTCTCAAATAAATAAATCTTTAAAAAATAGATTTCTAAAAGAATGTACAAATTTTGAAAATTAACTACCACCTCTATTCATTTGGTCAAACCAAATTTAAGTGGCACTTAAGTAGACTTGACAAAGGCTCTAAATCTATTGGTCCTAATCTCACTTCATCTCCCACCAACTTCCCTTGTTATGACTGACTCTGTTTAAAATTTCACCACGGGTTCTCCTCTGATGTCAGGAAGCCCCTTCAAGAGAGAAATGGAAAAGAATTTAAATAGAGTTTTGTAGTGAAAGGAAAACAAAGGTACTAAGTATTATATGGCAATAAATTGTTGCTTCTACTAGCCCACAGGGACTTCAAAATGCCTAAAAACATAAAAAGAAAAAAACTGGCAGAACTACAAAAGAAATAGGGACATTCTGTATACTTGTGGAAATAGTGGGAGAGTGAAACATTTCCTTCAGTGAACAATAGGACAAACCAACAAAATAGCAGTCGGCATAATGAAGGTTTAAAAACATGATTAATCAAATTGAATTATATAGATCCCTGTCCCCAATATATGCAGAACACTCAAGTATTTATAGAGCATTACAAAACTTTACCATATGCTGTATTATAGAGCAAATCTTAACAAATTTCAAAAGATTGCTACCATGCAAACCATATTCCAGGCCCAAAGCAATTAAGGTATAACCACTAACCAAAATGTAACTATAAAATCTTCGTATGTTTGGAAATTAGGTAACACACTTTTAAATAACTCTTGGGTCAAAGATGAAATCACAATGGAAATAAGAAAACATTTTAAGCTGAGTTATAAAATATTTTATACCAAATCCAATAGGATGAAGTGAAAGCTGTATTTAGAGGAAAATATATAGTCTAACTGCTTATATTAGAGAAAGAAAAAAGGCTTAAAATTAATCTAAAACTTAATGAGCTAAGTGTCCATCTTTAAAAGTAGTAAACACAGCCACAAAACAAAAACATTTTCTTTTTTTTTTATAAATTCTTTTTTTTTTTTTTAAGATTTTATTTATTTGCGAGAGAGAGAATGAGAGACAGAGAGCATGAGAGGGAGGAGGGTCAGAGGGAGAAGCAGACTCCCTGCCGAGCAGGGAGCCCGATGCGGGACTCGATCCCGGGACTCCAGGATCATGACCTGAGCTGAAGGCAGTGGCTTAACCGACTGAGCCACCCAGGCGCCCACAAAAACATTTTCTATTAATGAAAGAGAAAAAAAATAAACTGTAGAGAATCTACAGAAACAAAGGCTGTTCTTTGAAAAGACAAGTAAAACTGATAAGCCTCTGATGAAATGAATCAAGCAAAAAACAGAGATGGCACATAGAACTAATATCAAGAACAAAAGAGGAATATAAGTAGAGATGTTACAGACATTGAAAGCATAATAAGAGACTATAATAAACAACTTTATGCCAACATATTCCAAAATTTTGATAATATCAGCAAATATCTAGTAAAACATAACTTACCAAAACTCACTGTGCTGGACGTTCTAGAGCCACTGTCCTTCTCCACCCTGCTCCACAGTTCTGGAGAAAGCCTTTAAGGACTGCATAAACTGGGCTCCCCTGCTCTCACTGTTGGCTGCTTCTGATCAATGAGAGGCACTAACAAGAAACAAGAGGCCAGGAAGAGAGAGTGAAAGATAAGGATATCAATCGCCTGACAGTCCCCTCCCGGCCCCGGGCTAGCAATGTCTGCATTTCTCTTTAATAGGGCAGCCCTCTCCTACATCTGTAACTTCCTTTACAGATCCCAGCAACCACCCTGGGATGCTTCACCATGCCTTACTGGTTTCCCTTAATCCCATCCTCATCTTTCTAAATAGTCTACTCATTGTGAATCTTCCCTCTATTACTCTACTTGAGTGTGCTGTTTTCTGTGGGGACCACAATTAATAAGATAGGAAACCTAAAAAATCTTATAACTGCATTAAAGGGATTAAAAAATTTAAGTTGAATTTTAAAAATCTTCCGGTAAACACAATTCTTTTTATGGCAAAATCTACCAAAAATTCAAGGAACCAATAACTATAATTCTACTGATATTGCAAAGAAAGAGAGAAAATTTTCTCCCCTACCTTATTTTTTGAGACTAACATAATGTCCATACTAAAATTTGACCAGGGCAGTATGAGAAAAAAAAACTTCAGGGCAATATCACCCACGGATTTATTTTTTTAAAGATTTATTTATTTATTTATTTGAGAGAAAGAGAGCACACTCACGAGTGGAGGTGGGAAGCAGAAGCAGACAGAGAGGAAGAGAGAGAATCCCAAGCAGACTCCCCACTGAGAGGGGAGCCCTACTGGGGCTCGATCCTACAGCCGCAAGATCACAATCTGAGCCAAAATCAAGAGTCAGACACTTAACCGAAGGAGACACCCACGCGCCCCCATTACCCATGGATTTAGATGCAAAATTAATAAAAATAATTTTGCTAAAAGGAGGAAAAGTGGGGCAGTATAGCAGTCCAGGTTTCCCAAAAGCAAGCACTGAGGTGGAGGTTAGGGTATAAGATGATCATGAGAGATTAACACCTTTAAGGAGAAGTCAGAGGAGGCAGGATTGGGCAAAAGACAAAGTCTAACTGTGATGCAGACCCAACAAATCCCCACCCTACTGAGCCCTGGAAGGAGTTTTGCTCCATGAGATTGCCCCATGTGGGCTGGAAATAGCTGGGCACTTATACTTCCCTTCACTCAGTCATCCAGCACATGTGGGCTGCTCTGGTCAGGGTGTGACCTCAGGGCTATCTGCTGATGGCACTCCCCATGGCTGGGCAGCAAATCCCTCCTTGAAGGAAAACCCAGGTGGCAGGGAGGGCAGGAGATGAAGGATTCTAGCCTAGACATGTAAAGTGTTAAGTGAAAGGTGGACATCCAGTAGTATTCATCTTTAAATAATGCACATTTTTTTTTGCTTTTGCCTCCTTTGCATACATAAATAACAGAATAATAGGAAAAGAAAAAGCAAGGGATTTTTTTAAAGACTTTATTTGTCAGAGAGAGAAAGAAAGAGAGCACACGCAGGGGGGAGAGGCAGGCAGAGGGAGAAGCAGACTTCCTGCTGAGCAGGGAGTCTGCTTCTCCCTCTGACCCTCCTCCCTCTCATGCTCTCTGTCTCTCATTCTCTCTCTCTCAAATAAATAAATAAAATCTTTAAAAAAAAAAAAACCACATGGAGGTTAACTGTAGAAAGGAAAGAGAGGAACAAAAACAGAGAAACACGGGAGCTTTATAAGGTACTAGAAAAACTCTTTTAACCTGAGTGATGAGTGCACAGGAATTCACATTATTTTTAATATACCTATGTTTATACACTCCTCTGTATGTAGAATATTTCACAATTTTTAAAAAATAACAGAAAAAGAAGATGGATAGGAATATTCCAGACGGGGGAACAGCATGTGCAAAGGTACAGCGGTGAGAGTGAGCAGCAGTTTTGGGTGGAAAACAATGACTTTTATGGCTTCTATGCAAGGTTGTGTAGGAGGAACATAGGAGA
The DNA here is from genome assembly GCF_002201575.2 of Neomonachus schauinslandi. Lineage (NCBI taxonomy): Eukaryota > Metazoa > Chordata > Mammalia > Carnivora > Phocidae > Neomonachus > Neomonachus schauinslandi. The sequence continues at coordinate 74,459,502 of NC_058411.1, forward strand.
TAAAAGGTAAAGATAAGTAGAAAACAGATTGCAGAGGCCCTAGAAAGCCAGGCTATGGGGGATGAAATACTCCATAATGGGGATTTAAGTTGAGGAACTTGATACCTGTAAAGTGGTGTTTGTTTTTTTAAAGGAGCTAAGGCTAGAGAGGTGACATAGAAATCATCTGCATAGATATGATCATTGAAGCCACAAGAAATATATGTATCTAGAGGAAAAGTCAAATATGCTATGAGAAAAGCCCAAGATTTAAAGTCTGGGAGAAAGGGGCACCTGGGTGGCTCAGTTGTTAATTAAGCATCTGCCTTCACCTCAGGTCATGATCCCAGGGTCCTGGGATCGAGCCCCACATCAGGCTCCCTGCTCAACGGGAAGCCTGCTTCTCCCTCTCCCGCTCCCCCTGCTTCTGTTCCCTCTCTCGCTGTGTCTCCTCTATCAAATAAATAAGTAAAATCTAAAATTAATTAATTAATTAATTAATTAATTAAAGTCTGGGAAAATGAAACAAAAACAGGGAAAGAAAAGGTTCCAGAGAACCAGAGAGTTCAGAACTCTAGAAATCAAGAAATGAGATTATTTCAGAAGGTGAATAGTGTTGCAGTGGAATCAAGAGGAATAAGAATTAATTCAGCGTTTCTGGGATCAACAAAAGAAAACTGGTATTTGAAAGCAAGGCACTGCTAGGAATTCTTCACTAATGTATTCCCAGTGCCTAGAATGTAACACATCGGATGTGCTCCATGAATATTTATGGAATAAATGAATAATAGAGGGAGGAACTCAGACTACCCAGGGTTAAGGTAAAAGTAGGCTGTTAAGAAAGTTAGTCTCTTGGGGCGCCTGGGTGGCTCAGTCGTTAAGCGTCTGCCTTCGGCTCAGGTCATGATCCCAGGGTCCTGGGATCGAGCCCTGCATCGAGCCCTGCATCGAGCCCTGCATCGAGCCCTGCATCGAGCCCTGCATCGGGCTCCCTGCTCTGCGGGAGGCCTGCTTCTCCCTCTCCCACTCCCCCTGCTGTGTTCCCTCTCTCACTATCTCTCTCTCTCTGTCAAATAAATAAATAAAATCTTTAAAAAAAAAAAAGAAAAGAAAGTTAGTCTCTTGAGAGTATACAATTTAAAAATAAAGGAGGAGAAGAATACATGGAGAGAGCCCAAAATAAAAGGACTTTTAATGAGTAAATAAACAGGAGAAATGAGTGTTTCATAGGAACCAGTGGGGGAAAATATGAAAGTGCACAACAGCCAGAGGTAATTGGTCATAAGGCTCTGGAGTAGCAGAAATGGATGAAATAAAAAATAAAGATAAGAAGGCTTAGCCTTGCAAAATACAAGGGCCATGTATTGTTCTAAGTCAGGAAGGGAAAAGGGAAAAAAAAATTTGTGAAGACACAAACATGTTATAATAAGGCTTCTTGTTATAGCAAGAACACTAAAGTAGTAACAGGTGAATTTGAACTGTACTAGATCAGAAGGTCTGTCTTTTAGTGGCTATACTGTCAATGAGGTTTTTGAACCATAGATTTTCAAGTAGATGTATAAAATGATTTCTGCCTATTACCGTCCCTTTTTTCATTTGATATCACCATCAAATAAATAAAAGAGGGATGCCTGGATGGCTCAGTTGGTTGAGTGACTGACTGACTCTTGATTTCGGCACAGGTCGTGATCTCAGGGTCCTGGGATCGAGCCCCACATCAGGCTCCCACTGAATGGGGAGTTTGCTTGTCTCCCTATCCCTCTGCCCCTCCCCCTGTTCGCACTCTCGAGCTCTCTCTCTCAAATAAATAAATAAATCTTTAAATAAATAAATGAAAAGCCCTCAAACTAAGGAAAAGATCATCCGACATCCTGCAGTTTTACTACTTGAAAAAGAAAAAAAAAATCGGGGCCCCTGGGTGGCTCAGTCATTAAGCGTCTGCCTTCCGCTCAGGTCATGATCCCAGGGTCCTGGGATCGAGCCCCACATTGGACTCCCTGCTCCGCAGAAAGCCTGCTTCTCCCTCTCCCGCTTCCCCTGCTTGTGTTCCCTCTCTCGCTGTGTCTCTCTCTGTCAAATAAATAAATAAAATCTTTAAAAAAAAAAACAAAATTTTCCATGATTTATCTAGAATCTGGTTGGGATGGAGTGGGATCCAGGGAAGCAGGGAAGAGAAACCAATAAGAAATAGAGGATGAACCAATAGACCAGAGCTTCAAGATGTTACAGTAGTGAGGACTGATGAGCCGAAAAAGGAAAATACAAGGGTCCTGCAAAATCCAGAGTGTTCCTGGTTCCCAGTCTCTGCCCGCCCCCGCCTATTCTACAGCAAAATAATATTCCAGAAGCACTAGCTGTGCCTCTCTACTAATCCAAATTGGAGATTTCCCATTGACTGGAAAACAACCCAGGTATTCTAAGGCCTCTGTGTTTGGGCCCCAGCACCAACTCACCCTATCTTCAGCTAAACAAACCCTTCACCATCTCTGAAACTCTTTTCTTCCTTTTCTTCAGACTCTCCCTTCCAAATAAAAAACGCTGCCTCATCTATCTTGAAATGTTGTTCATTTTTCACAGCCCCATTTAAGTGCCACCCATTTCATGAAACCTCCCCAATTATCCTAGCAGGAAAAAAAAATCTTGTTCCCTCTCTTTGCCGTAGCACTTCCTACTTAGCACAGCACCTTTTGTCCTACAGTATAGTTACATGTGCATGACTTGGTTCCTGTGTTTCCAAGCACTAGAGGGCAGGACCTCTGCATCATTCATCTCTTATCTTCATCCTAGGAGAGTTTCAGAGGGCAGAATTGTCAATTCTAGGAAGTCAGTGTTTGCTAAATTAATTTGAATTAATTCCTTTGCAATTTCAACTTAACTGTTTAAAATAAGATATTTTAGAAGATGAAGATAAAGAAAACATACAAAGAGAAGAAGAATGATGGTAAGGAGTAGAGAGAAAAAACAATTTAATGATAAAGAAAACAAAAATTAAGCAAAGGAGTAAGTAATAGGGAAAGAGTGATAAAAAGAATCATGGAGAAGAGAAAGCAAAAAGGAAACAGAGTGAAACTTCCCTCAAGTTCTGAGACTAGAGACTAACATGCCCAAATGGAAAAATACAGGAAAGGAATTAAAAACTAGCTTAAATATTGAAAATTCCAAAGCGCCCTAGCCACACACCCAGTAGAAGGCTTTTAGAAAGAGGCTAATCTCACAAAGACAAGGACCTGAGTTTTCCTTCTCAGAAAATATTTGACAGAAAGCCTCATCTGCCATGGAGAATGGCAGATCCTTAACTAGAAACCAAAGTTTTCCCCATTCTTTCCACTTCTTTTCTAATGAGACATTTCCCTAAATGGTATGCCTCCCTTACTTACCTCTCCACCTCTCAGCTGTTCCTGCTCCAGGCGCAGTGATGCAACGTAACTTTCGGTTTCTATCTCCTATTCCCACTGAGTCCAGCTCATGGGGGGAAGAAGTTGTGTATTTTTCTCTGTATTCCCAGAACTCTGGCTAATGTTGAAAACATAACAGAAGCTGAGGAAGTACTTTTTGTTGAATGAAACAATGGATATACAAATAACCCAGATATCAAGGTTTTCTGAATCATCCAGGAAGATGTGCGTCCAATGAAATAAATTAGAATATTTGACCTCAGCAATTACTTCAGATTTTTTCTTCTCAGTCATTTATTATAATAACTAATTAAATGGTCAGTGTAGGAGGAAAGAACATGCAATTCCTGCTTCTTTGGCAAACAGTGGCTAAATTGCGTATTTCTGTTTTCTTGGTCCACATAGAAGTTGTGTTCCACCACCAAAACCAGATACTGTTACCAACTCTGGAGTGGATGTTTACTGCCGGACTAAATCTTTTTTTTTTTTTTTTAATTTTATTTATTTATTTGACAGAGAGAGAGAGTGCATGAGCAGGGAGAGGGGCAGAGGCAGAGGGAGAAGCAGGCTCCCCGCAGAGCAGGGAGCCCAGTGCGGGGCTCGATCCCAGAACCCTGGGATCATGACCTGAGCCGAAGGCAGACGCTTAATGGACTGAACCACCCAGGAGCCCCTGCCAGACTAAATCTGACCTAAATCTACATATTCTATGTGCATCCTAATGTCATTTACACTCCTGTGTGCCTCTTGGATCGTGCCTGACTCTTCCACAATCATGGTTCGTACACTTGAATATGTGACACTGAATACCTCTCTATCCCTTTTTTTTTTAAGATTTTATTTATTTATTTATTTATTTGACAGAGAGCATGAGTGGGTGAAGGGCAGAGGGAGAAGCAGGCTTCCCGCGGAGCAGGGAGCCCGAGGCGGGGCTCGATCCCGGCACCCCGGGATCATGACCTGAGCGGAAGGCAGATGCTTAACTGACTGAGCCACCCGGGCGCCCCCTCTCTATGCCTTTTAAAGACCAACATAGGGGTGCCCGGGTGGCTCAGTCGTTAAGCGTCTGCCTTCTGCTCAGGTCATGGTCCCAGGGTCCTGGAATCGAGTCCCACATCGGGCTCCCTGCTCCGCGGGAAGCCTGCTTCTCCCTCTCCCACTCCCTCTGCTTGTGTTCCCTCTCTCACTGTGTCTCTCTCTGTCGAATAAATAAATAAAATCTTTAAAAAAATATATAAAGACCAACATAAGTTCCCTGCAGAATATTTTTCAAACCCTGCCCATTGACTCAACTACTCCTCTCAACTCTTTCTCTTCTGAGTGCCCTCTTCTCCTGGACCACAACTAAATCGCAGTTTGAAATCTTCAGGGTGATTTCAAACTCTGATCTAGTACCAGAAAACATCTTAGTCGACAAAACACAACAATATGATTGCATCTGTTTTGCCTGTCCTTCTCACCCACCTGTTTTCTAGCAGACCTGAAATAGCAGCATCCTCAGAAAACTCACATCTGGCATGTGGACCTATTTGAAATTCCCCCAGAGTGGAAAAGAGATAGCTAATTAGCAATACAGAGGGTAGTCAAAAATGGTACCACATAGCAGAGGGAAGACCAATATGATTTCAGTCTGTGCTGGCAATGGTCTCAGAATAAGACTGATTTTCCCAGAGCAATGTAAGAGGAGACAGTTAATGAGTCATGTAGGGGAAGAACTCCCTCATGAATAAATAAGTTTTATCAGGTTGTTGTGGTTTTGTTTTTGTTTTTGTTTTGTTTTGTTTTTTACCTCGGGGCTTGAGATGAAGATGAAGTCCTAAGATTCATGAAAATATCTTTTGATTACTTTTTTTTAAGTAGGTTCTATGCCCATCATGGAGCCCAATAAAGGGCTTGAACTCACAACTCCAAGATCAAGACCTGAGCTGAGCTCAAGAGTCAAACACTTAACCAACTGAGCCAGCTAGGCAACCCTCTTTTAATTGCTTTTTTACTGAAAATCATCTTTACTGTTCTCCCATATGTATACATATAAGACAGACACAAACACACAAAATTGGATATTTATTTTCTAGATATATGCATTTGGACAGGTTGCAAAAAGAAAAACCAGTATATTCTGGGGTTTAGAAAATACAACAATCCAAGGGGCGCCTGGGTGGCTCAGTGGTTGGGCGTCTGCCTTCAGCTCAGGTCCTGATCCCAGGGTCCTGGGATCGAGCCCCGCATTGGGCTCCCTGCTCGGCGGGGAGCCTGCTTCTCCCTCTCCCACTCCCTCTGCTTGTGTTCCCTCTCTCTCTGTGTCTCTCTCTGTCGAATAAATAAATAAAATTTAATAAATAAATAAAAGCTCCACATAGAAGATAAATAATAAGATATGAGTGGAAAGTATAAAAAGGCTTCATCAATAAGGTAATAGTTGGTAGTTGGGTGATAATGTGACTTTGAGCAGTGACAGAAGGAGATATGAAAATCTTAAAAAAAAAGATATGAAAATCTGAAACAGCACAGCACTTACAGAGGCTTGCCAGCAGTTTGCTCATGGAAGGCCATGGTTTGTGAACAAAGCTGAGAATTCTTGGAAATAACTGTGGGCACCTTGGGTTAATGAGAGAAAATGTGACCAAAATCACAGATCAGCTTCCTGTCAAAGAGCACAGAAGGTGGAGGGAGATTGACCATTTGACAATACATAGCAAAATGGGATTGTGATTCCCGTTGTGTTTTGTTTTTTTTTTTTTAAGAAAAACAAAACTAGGGGCTCCTGCGTGGCTCAGTCATTGGGCATCTGCATTCGGCTCAGGCTGTGGTCCCAGGGTCCTGGGATCGAGCCCCGCATCAGGCTCCCTGCTCAGCGGGAAGTCTGCTTCTCCTTCTCCCACTCCCCCTGCTTGTGTTCCCTCTCTCGCTGTGTCTCTCTGTCAAATAAATAAATAAAATCTTAAAAAACAAAAACAAAAATAAACATTTTTAATTGAAGTATAATAAACATACAATGTGGCATTAGTTTCAGGTATACAACATACTGATTCAACAATTCTGTACATTACTCAGTGCTCACGAAATAAGTGTAGTCACCATCTGTCACCAAACAACATTGTTACGATGTTATTGACTTTATTCCCTATGCTGTACTTTTCATCTCCGTGACTTCTTTATTTTATAAATGGAAGTTTGTACCTCTTATTCCCCTTTATCTATTTCATCCATCCCCCTCACCTACCTCCCCTCCTACCACCTACAATAACCAGTTTGTTCTCTGTATTTAAGAGTCTGGTTTTTTGTTTATTTCCTGTTTCTTCATTTGTTTTGTTTTTTAGATTCCACATGTAAGTGAAATTATATGGTATGTGTCTTTCTCTGTCTGACTTATTTCACTTAACATAACATCCTTTAGATACATCCATGTTGTCACAAATGGGAGGATATCTTCCTTTCTCATGGCTGAATACTATTCCATCATGTATTTATAACACATCTTCTTTACCCATTCATCTGCTGATGGACACTTAAGTTTTTTCCATATTTTGGCTACTGTAAATAATGCTGCAATAAACATAAGGGTGCATATATCTTTGTGAATTAGTGTTTTCATTTTCTTTGGGTAAATACCCAGTAGTGGAATTACTGAATGGTAAGATATTTCTATTTTTAATTTTTTGAGGAAATTCCATACTGTTTTCCACAGTGGCTTCACCAACATACATTCCCACCAACAGTGCACAAAGGTTCCTTTTTCTCCACATCCTCACCAACACTTGTTATTTCTTGCCTTTTTGATACTAGCCATTCTGACAGGTGTGAGGTGATATCTCATTGTGGTTTTTATTTGCATTTCCCTGATGATTAGTGATGTTGAGCATCTTTTTCATGTGTCTGTTGACCATCTATATGTCTTCTCTGGAAAAATGTCTATTCAGGTCTTCTGCCCATTTTTAAAATTTATTTATTTATTTAAATAATCTCTACACCCAACATGGAGCTCAAATTTATGACCCTGAGATCAAGAGTCACACACTCTTCTGACTGAGCCAGCCAGGCACTCCTGCCCATTTTTAATCAGGTTATTTGTGATTTTGGTGTTGAGTTGTATAAGTTCTTCATATATTTTGGATATTAACCCTTTATCAGATATATCATTTGCAAATATCTTCTCCCATTCATTAGATTGACTTTTTGTTTTGTTTCCTTTGCTATGCAGAAGCTTTTTATTTTGGTGTAGTCCTAATAGTTGAATTTTGTTTTTGTTTCTCTTGCCTGGGAAGACATCTAGAAAAATGTTGCTAAAGCCAACATGAAAGAGATTACTGCCTATCCTTTCCTCTAGGAGTTTTATAGTTTCAGGTCTTACATTTAGGTCTTTAACCCATTTTGAGCTTATTTTTTGTGAATAGTGTAAGAAAATGATCCAGTTTCATTCTTTTGCGTGTAGCTGTCCAGTTTTCTCAGCACAATTTGCTGATGAGACAGTCTTTTCCTCATTGCATATTCTTGCCTCCTTTGTTATAGATTAATTATATAAGTATGGGTTTATTTATAGGGTCTCTAATCTGTTCTATTGATCTATGTGTTTATTTTTCTGCCGGTACCATACTATTCTGATTACCACAGCTTTGTAGTATATCTTGAAATCTAGGATTGTGTGATACCTTCAGTTTTGTTCTTTCTCAAGATTGCTTTGGCTATTCAGGTTCTTTTGTGGTTCCATACACATTTTAGGAATATTTGTTCTAGTTCTGTGAGAAATGCTATTGGTATTTTGATAGGGATTGCATTGGTAGATTACTTAGTTTCTTAAGAGAAGCCATTTGTGGGGCACCCGCATGGTGCAGTCTGCTCAGGGTCTGACTCTTGGTTTTGGCTCAGGTTGTGATCTCAGGATCATGAGATCAGCCCCGTGTCAGGCTCCGTGATCAGAGCAGAATCTGCTTAAGACTCTCTCTCCCTCTCCCTCTGCCCCTGCCTGCCGGGCTTGTGCACACTCTCCTTCTCTCTCTCTCTCTCCCTCTCTCTCTCAAATAAGTAAATAAATAAATCTTTAAAAAAAAAAGTCATTTGCTCTCATTCTATATGCAATGAATCTTTTTTATCTGGTTGCCTTTAAGTTTTTCTCATCACTGGTTTTCAAAAATTTAATTGTTATATGCCTTGGTGAGATTTCACATCCTTTTCTGATATTTCCATCATTTCTGTCATTCCTGAATATGTTGATTTATTTTTCTTCTGGGGGTCATATTATTATGCTTCTTAGTATGCCTGAAAAAAAATTTTTTTTTTTTTTTGCACAGTGTAGCTTTAATGAGTTAAGCACGGAGGTATTCCAACATGCTTTCCCACATATGTTTAGAAATCCTTATATCTTCCTTTGGATGCCTGGGTAACTCAATCCGTTAAGCCGCTGACTCTTGGATCCTGCTTGGGTCATGATCTCAGGGTACTGGGATCCAGCCCTGAGTCTGACTCTGTGTTCAATTGCTCAGTGGGAAGTCTGCTTGACGATTCTCTCTCTCCCTCTCCCTCTCCCTCTGCCTCTGCCCCTGCTCATGTGCCCACTCTCTCTCTCTCTCTCTTTCTCTGTCTAAAATGAGTAAATATATCTTAAAAAAAAAAAAATACTTATGTCTTCCAGGCACATATCCTAACATCAAACTGCTAAACCCTAAGCCCTAACCTTAACTTTAACCCTAACCCAAACACTAACCCTAACCCAATGCTAACCCTAAAACCAACCCTAAACAAAACCCTAAAACTAACCCAAACTCTAATCCTGAACCACAAATCCTAACCCTCTGGAGAGGTTTCTGAATGGCAAAACACCAGGCACATACCCTCACCCTGAAACAAACCCTAAGCCTAACTCTAACCAGAACTCTTACAGTAACCCCAGCAGAAGTTTGGGGTTTTATTCTCTGTGATACCTCTGATCTGAAAATACCAGGCACATACCGTACCCAAAACCATAACTGACTCCTACGTCTAACCACTAATCCTGAATCCTATCCCTAAAATTTACCCTATCCATAACCTTAACACCTAACCTAACCCTAACCCTCTGGAGAGGTCTCTGAACTGTAAAATTCCAGGCATGTACCATAACCTTAACCCTAACCCAAACACTAGCCCTAACCCTAACTATAACCCTAATCCCTAACTTTAACCCTAACACCTAACCTTTGACCACTAACACCTAATACTAATCACTTCCTTTATAATTTTTTCTTTTTGTATTTATTTAGTTAGTTTTTAGTTTTTATTTAAATTCCAGTTCATTAATACAGTGTAATATTAGTTTCAAGTGTACAATATAGTAATTCAACACTTCCATCAACACCGGGTGCTCATCACAAATGCACTCCTTAATCCCCATCACCTATTTATCCCATCCCCCAACCCACCTCCCCTCTGGTATCCATCAGTTTGTTCTCTATAGTTAAGAGTCTATTTCTTGGGGCGCCTGGGTGGCTCAGTCGTTAAGCGTCTGCCTTCCGTGCAGGTCGTGATCCCAGGGTCCTAGGATCGAGCCCCGTGTCGGGCTCCCTGCTCCGCGGGGAGCCTGCTTCTCCCTCTCCCCCTCCCCCTGCTTGTGTTCCCTCTCTCGCTGGTCTCTCTTTGTCAAACAAATAAATAAAATCTTAAAAAAATAATAAAAATAAATTTAAAAAAAAAGAGTCTGTTTCTTGGTTTGCCTCTCTGTTTTCTCCCCTTTGCTCATTTGTTTTGTTTCTTAAATTCCACATACGAGTGAAATCATATAGTATTTGTCTTTCTCTGAATGATTTATTTCACTTAGCACAATACTCTCCAGCTCTTTCCATGTCGATGCAAATTATGCCTGAAAATTTTTGCTTGGATGCTAGTTGTGATTTTTACATTGTTGATTATTGCGTTTTATTGTATTCCTTTAAATAGTGTTAGATTTTGTCCTAGAATTTAGGTCATTAGAATCTTCCACCCTGATTTTTAAACAACTATTTTAAGATTTGGTGAGATATTCTCTAAAGAAAGATTATAAGGCTGGGGCACCTTCGGCTCAGGTCATGATCCCAGGGTCCTGGGATGGAGCCCTGCACCAGGCTTCCTGCTCCGTGGGAAGCCTGCTTCTCCCTCTCCCACTCCCCCTGCTTGTGTTCCCTCTCGCTGTGTCTCTCTCTGTCAAATAAATAAATAAAATCTTTAAAAAAAAAAAAGAATGATTACAAAGCATAACCAAGGCAGAAGGAAAATCAAATGTTCCTTGGCTTGTTCAGTCCAACCTAGAACAATTGTTTTGTAAGAAATATAGAAAGCTAAAATGACTTTGGGGTGTTCTTAGATTACTTGGAGAAGAACTTCTTTGTTCACTACTTTCTTTAAGTAAATGATTGATTCTATTTCCTGAAACACACAGGAACTCTTAAAAGCTAAAAAATAAACAGATATTTTTTTCTTGTTTTGTGTTCTACAGAGGCCCCCTCAAAGCATATTTCAGCCATGGTTACTAACAGAGCAAGAGATGAAATCTCTCACACTTTCAAGTGTTGCCTATTGGTCGTATAACCAGCCTTTCCCTTCCAGAAAAGTCAGTCCCTAAAACATTAAATTCAAGTAGCTATTCACAGTGTTTTTAAAATCATATCAAGAATATATCTTTTTAGGGGCGCCTGGGTGGCTCAGTCGTTAAGCGTCTGCCTTCAGCTCAGGTCATGATCCCAGGGTCCTGGGATGGAGCCCTGCACTGGGCTCCCTGCTCCGCGGGAAGCCTGCTTCTCCCCCTCCCACTCCCCCTGCTTGTGTTCCCTCTCTCTGTCAAATAAATAAAATCTTAAAAAAAAAAAAAAAGATGTATCTTTTTATACTATATAATTAGCGTTCCATTTATGTAACAAGCTTATTGTCTCACTTATGTACATATTGAGAACAGCTGATCAAAGTTCTGTTTAAATGTTTCTCGATTTATTCTTTAGCTTTAACTCTTCCATCTGAATAATAATAAAACATTTTAAAACCTGTTTTCATCTTTTCCATCATTGCATTGCTCTTCTCTACTTACTCTCCATAGCTTTTCTAAACCACATTCTTTTTTTTAAACACATTCTTTTTTTTTTTTTAAGATTCTGTTTATTTGAGAGAGAGACAGAGAGAGCACAAGCAGGGGAGTGGCAGAGGGAGAGAGAGAGTGAGAAGCAGACTCCCTGCTGAGCACGGAGCCCCACTTAGGGCTTGACGATAGGCTCAACCCAGGGCTCGATCCCACAACCCGAGATCACGACCTGAGCAGAAGTCAGATGCTTAACTGACTGGGCCACCCAGGTGCCCCTTAACCACATTCTTTTTAAGAAAATACAAAGCAGCAGTCTCTTAATGTAAAAACTAAGGCTGAATAAAAAAAGTATTTCCCCTTGGTTCTTGCAAGTGATGTACTATTAAGACATCACAATCTCATACAAGCACTCTCTGCTAACTCCTCATTCCCATATGAGAATAAGGAGAACTCTTAATAGCAGCACACTTGGCTACCAGGCTAATAACCTCTCTGGAATACCTATGATCCTGCTACTTCTCACAATGCTTCCTGCTCAGGATGGCTTTTTCAAATCCCTACTTTCTTCTCTGCGTGAAGCATTTTTCTCTAACAAAACCGTATTGTCTGCGCAGCCACCAGAGCCGCGGTCGGGACGGCAGCGCTTGCCCCGAGCTCTCCGCCTCCCCGCGCCCACCAGCCCGAGGCGCCCGAGCCCAGCCCGCGGCCCCGGCAGCAGCGCCAAGAGAAGCCCGGGTAGAAGCGCCATGGCCGGGTGGAACGCCTACATCGACAACCTCACGGCGGACGGGACCTGTCAGGACGCGGCCATCGTGGGCTATAAGGTCTCGCCCTCCGTCTGGGCCGCCGTCCCCGGGAAAACCTTCGTCATCACGCCAGCTGAGGTCGGTGTCCTGGTTGGCAAAGACCGGTCAAGCTTTTTCGTGAACGGGCTGACACTTGGGGGCCAGAAATGTTCTGTTATCCGGGACTCACTGCTGTAGGATGGGGAATTTACCATGGATCTTCGTACCAAGAGCACCGGGGGAGCCCCCACTTTCAACATCGCTGTCGCCATGACTGCCAAGACGCTAGTCCTGCTGATGGTTAAAGGTGTCCACGGTGGTGTGATCAACAAGAAATGCTATGAAATGGCCTCCCACCTGCGGCGTTCCCAGTACTGACCTCGTCCGTCCCTTCCCCCCCCCCACCACCACTCCCCACGGCTTTTGCACCCCTATCCCTCCCAGATACACACATACACCATTTTTATTTTGGGGGCCATTACCCCCACACCCCTTATTGATGCCAAAACCACATGGGCTGGGGGCTGGGGCTGGATGGACAGACACCTCCCCCTACCCAAACCCCTCCTGTGTGTGGTTGGAAAACTTTTTTGTCTTGGGTTTTTTTTTTTTTTCCTGAATAAAAAAGATTCTACTAAAAAAAAAAATCGTATTGTCTTAGGAAGGCTCATGTATTGTTAAGGGAAGATAAGACTACTTGCCTGCTGGCTAGATCAACCTCAGAGATCTATGGGATTATGAATTCCATATCAGACTATGCTAGCATCCCAGGCACTATCTTTGTCCTGTCTTTTCCTCCTTCCCATCATAACAGTGTGACTCAAAGGAAAGTTGCACTTCAAGGTTGATGTCTTTACATGTACCTGGCCCTCTAATGTTAAATGATGAAAAAATGTTATCCCTTAGCAGTTTCCTATACTTCAAAAATATTTTTAAATCATCCCCAAATGATGCTTTGAAAACTTAAGATATTTGGACTGGACTAAATAGAAGAGAAACATCCCTTTCATCTTGGACAGATTTTCTCCTTACTTATTAGATACTTGGGTTGACAAAAAGAGGAGTAAGGGAGGGGAACCAATGTAATATATGGAAGGAGACTTGGACTGAGGGTCCTAGCTCTGCCACCTGTGTTCAGTGTAACCATGTGGAAGTCACTGCACCAACCTGAGACAGGTCTCTCATATTTAAATTAAGGGGAAAGGGCAGAGAATTGGACTAGATAAGCATTGACAGTCTCTCCCAGGTTTAACATTCTGTATTGTACATAAATATATTTAAGGTATCTGATGAAATAGAAAACAAACAACAACAACCAAAAAAGGGGGGGGGGGGGGGGATTTTTTTTTTAAAACCTTCAAAAAGGGGACAATTAACTGTTGAGAACTACTACCATGTGCCAGCCCTGGGAATTTAGCAATGAAAGAAGCAGATATGTCCCTGCCCTCATCCACTCTAATGGCAGAGAGGAGGACAAAGAGTAAAAATATAAACATGATTCCTTTCACGCCATAATTAATGAGTAAACTGATTGATTGTATGAGTTATGAATACTTTGACTAGAGCTACCTAATCTAATCTGGGCATTAGAAAAGTTTCCCTGGGAAACTCATTTAAGCTGAGACCTGACTCAAAGAGATTTTCAGAACATGAAGCATTTTTTAAATAAGAAAAGTGGGAAAAGAGGAGAGAGAGAAACTATAATGAAAAGAACCCTAGAAGAGTTGAAAAAGAGAAAAAAATAAAAATTATATAAGCATGGCCAAGATTTTCATAATATCTACTTTGGGTTAGAAATCCTAAAATTTAGCCAAATGTCAAAATTATCCTGGACATTGATTACTACATAGGCTTCTATTCTGATAGGTAAGGTTGCTAATACAGTTCTGGATATAAATAATAATATATTGTATGGAGACTACATTATGTATGTCATCGACCTAGGTTTTTATTTACTTGGTCATGAGGTACACAGACAACAAATACCTTCTGTGTCTGAGATGAGCTAGGACCCTGGCTATCAGGAAAGGGACAAGGAACAGCACATCTGCTTGGAATGATAGAGACTGGATTGAGACTCCCTTGCAATCACAAACAGTTCGTGTCAACCTTATATATACTCACAGAAAATAAACTATCTAGGAGAGAAAACCCCCAAGACACTCTATGTGACACCAGTAAGCTTAACAGCTAGTTTACCCCCTTCCAGCCTGTGGCTAGAGCTGTCTCTCCTTCTTTCCTGGTTTGAGGGTCCCAAGGGATTGTGGGTCTCCATGGTACACCAAGCCTCCCCTTTGTTTCAAGTTGTCTTCAAAAAGAACAAGTATCTTGATTAGGAACTTGAGACTTACACAAAACTATGTCTTTCAGAGCTTCCATTGTACTCTACATTTACCTAAAACAAACCAACGACTAGAAATAAGTATCAAACCAGAGGAAAGTTAGGAGGTTTTAGAGTCTGTAGCTAGTTGAATACTTGTGTCAATGGAAGTAATTTCAGTTTGTGGCAAAATAGCATATGGTTGGTGTGATTTTCCTAGCCTTGAGTAGGTAACAGAAGATTTCAGATGTTTAGTATGTGATCTTTCAGGAGATTCTCTTGTGAGTAAAGATAAAGACAGGTGTAAAGATGGTCTCTATCTTGCTCATTGCATGGTAAATCCATAGACAGAAATATGGCTCTTGCTGTTTACGTGATAAAGAAAAATCATTCAGTAATACCAGTGAAGCCGTAATTTGACTGCAGCGTTGATGGACAGATCCATCGTCTAAGTACTAAATTGGGACAGTTAGTAAGACAGTAAGAAAATTGAATTGATTTCTTGAACTATCTGGAATAGGAACTGAGCCTGAGAAAATAACAAATTAAGCTTAGGAAACCAAATGAATAAATGAGTCAGCTGTTTCCTCCTATTGCCACGGATCATCCATGCCTTCCTATTTCTCTCCTAAAAGAGGCTCTCAGCTGCTCATTAGAGCCTGTTAGAGAGAGGCAGTGTAGCACAGTAGTTTACAACAGACTCTGGACTGAGCCTACCCGGGCTGAAACCCTGACTTCCATCACTAGTTGCATAATCTTAAACAAGTTACTTAAGCTCTCAATGCCTCAGTTTCCTTCTCTCCAAACTGAGGGTTACAGAAGGGAGGGGGGTAGAGGGATGGGATAACCGGGTGATGGGTATTAAGGAGGGCATGTGTTGTGATGAGCACTAGGTGTTATACACAACTAATGAATCATTGAACACTCCATCAAAAACTAATGATGTACTATATGTTGGCTAATTGAACATAATAATATAAATAAATAAATAAATAAATAAATATAAATAAATAAGAGAAGATACTAGTGTCTACCTAAGAAGACTGTTACGAGTCTTAAGTGAGGTTAATATTGGTAAAGATCTTTGAAAAGTACACAGCAAATGTAGTGAGTTCTATAAAGTATTCATTGAAGAGTTAAAGGGCCATAACAAATCCAAAAATACTATATTTCTTTGACTTTATTAGGTAGCTTTTTTGTTTGTCTCTATCATTTCAATTATATCTGTGAAAAGTAAATATCAGTACATGGAGATACTATAGGATCTCAAGCCTAATTTCTGACTTTTCCCAAGAATCTGTCATAATAGATAAAGGAATTCAAAGAAACAAAATGAAATAATTAAAAGTAATGATATAGTTTTGTTTATTAGTAATGTATACAGGCCTTATTATGTCAATTATATTTCAATTTTTAAAAAAAAAAATCTATACAGGCAAAAGAAAACTGACCTTCAAATAGCCACCTAGAAAATTTTATACTTATTCTAATGATGCTAGCCTTGTTCAGAAAATATGGGGCACTCACAGACCTATAAAACATTAGAGATAAAAAGTAAATATGGTTATTTTAGAGACAAATATCCAAATATCTGTTGTGGGTATGACTCTAGGGATACAAGAAATAATGTGTTGTTTTATTTTCTTTTAATCACCTTAAATCTGACTCTGAGCCCCATTCTACCAGGCTGCTGGGGATAAGCACTTCCATCCATTATTTGGGTTCCCAATTCCAAGGTGCGCCAAGATCTTGGGATCTTTTGGCACTGAAGCATTAAAGAGTTTCTTAGTCATCTATCCAGACTGCCAAGAAGTCCATTGTCCCAGTGGATTATGATTCCTTCCTGTCCAGCATCCCACCTCTTCTGTGCATACTAAGAGCACTGGAAGGTTAGGCTGGGGATCCTGTGCCAGGGGCCTAGGTTTCTAACAAGCACAAGTTCCAGTGACTTTTATCTCCTTCCCAGTCTCTAGTATCTTTTATCTCTCTCTGTCTATTCTGTTTTTTTTCTACCCATCCGGGACATAAATTATATTCAGTGGAGGTAATACTCTTTCAAGATCAAAATTTGTATTTCTATCCAATAAAAAAATATCTGAAACAAGGAATTTCTCAAGGGCCTGGCTACACACT
Source organism: Neomonachus schauinslandi (assembly GCF_002201575.2). Classification (NCBI taxonomy): domain Eukaryota; kingdom Metazoa; phylum Chordata; class Mammalia; order Carnivora; family Phocidae; genus Neomonachus; species Neomonachus schauinslandi. The sequence continues at coordinate 74,476,134 of NC_058411.1, forward strand.
TGGATTGGAGGAGAAGAAATAAGCATATGGCCAAATACAAATTAATACTTCCAAAAATGATCCTTCCACACATCAAAAAACTCAATTCAATGGCTTTTCTTATTTGAAAGCCTTAGCTCTGAACAACTTCTATTTCATTTTTTTTAAAGATTTTATTTATTTATTTGAGAGAGAGAATGAGAGAGAGAGAGCACAAGAGGGGGGGGAGCGGGAGAGGGAGAAGCAGACTCCCCACTGAGCAGGGAGCCCGACGCGGAACTCGATCCCGGGACTCCAGGATCATGACCTGAGCCGAAGGCAGTCGCTTAACCAACTGAGCCACCCACCCAGGCACCTGAACAACTTCTATTTCAAAAAATAAGATCTACTAACAATGAATTCCTTCAACATGTTTTACAAATATTCAAAAGACTGCCAACTCCAAGATAAGAACCAACAGGATTCATTCTTAAATAGCCTAACTTAGAGGCTTTGCCAAGTGAATCTGGGACTGATTATTTGTGTCCCCCCTCCCAAAATTCATATATTGAAACCCTAATCCCAACGCGATGCTATTTGGAGGTGGGGTCTTTGGGAAGTGGTTAGGTCATGAGGGTAGAGCCCTTACGAATAGGATTAGTTTCCTTGAAAGAAAAAGCCAAAGAGTACTCTCATTCTCTCCACCATACAGTGATCACTCAGCAGTCTGCAACCCAGGAGAGGGTCCTCACCAGAATTTAACCATGCTAGCACCCTGATCTTGGACTTCCAGCCTCCAGAACTGTGGGAAATAAATTTCTGTCATCTAAAAGCCACCCAGTCCATGGTACTCTGTTACAGAAGCTTAAACAAAGATGGTGTGATTTCTAACGGGACATTGTAAAAATTGGCTAGCTCCTTAATAGAACTGCTGTGGATGGAGGTTGATTTTGATAGAGTGTGTCCGCCACCTACTGTAATTTTTGTGAATGACCAACCAACAAAGTGCTTTGTTGGTATTAAGGATATTAAGGAGGGCACATATTGTGATGAGCACTGGGTGTTACATGCAACTAATGAATCGTCGAACAGTCCATCGAAAACTAATGGACATTCCCCACCCCCACGGTGTTGGGTGAGTGTAGGTCCATCCACAGGGAAGGAAATGTCAGGAGGGAAGAAAGAATGACCCTCCCACCTCCCATCCTACCACACTCCCTGCTTTAAAAAGGCCAGGAAAGGGGCGCCTGAGTGGCTCAGTCGTTAAGCGTCTGCCTTCGGCTCAGGTCATGGTCCCGGGGTCCTGGGATCGGGCCCCGCATCGGGCTCTCTGCTCGGCGGGAAGCCTGCTTCTCCCTCTGCCTGCCGCTCCCCCTGCTTGTGTTCCCTCTCTCGCTGTCTCTCTCTCTGTCAAATAAATAATAAAAAATTTTAAAAAAAAAATAAAAAAATAAAAAAAAATAAATAAAAAGGCCAGGAAATTATGAATGGTTGAGAATGAATAGGTGACGTAAACAGTAATAATAGCAAGGACAAAGAACTGAGTAAAATTAATTTTTAAAATTTGTCACCAAGTCCAACAAACAATGGACAATAGAATGTTAAAATATTGGTTATTTTAGATAGAGATAACCAATCTCTTGGTTATGAGAATTAAATTAGCTAATACACAGAAAGCACTTACCGCCTGCCTGTTTCCACCCTTGCTCCCCTTGTGGACTGAATTTTTTTTTAAAGAGCAGAGCAGTGTCTCAACTCTGCTTGAAACCCTCCGCTGGCTTCTGATTCTGCTCAGAGTAAAACTTAAGACTCGCAAATGACCTGTAGGCCTTGTGTGAGCTGGCCTCTCAGGATCTTCCCCAGCACATTTCCTGTTACTCCTCCCATCACTGCACTCCTTGCCCTCCTCCCACATGCAGGCAGCCTCCCTCCTCAGAGCCTTTTGCACTCGCCCATCCCTCCATTTGGAATGCTCTTCTTTTTTTCTTCTTTAAGCTCAATTAGCCAACGTATAGTTCATCACCAGTTTCAGATGTAGTGTTCAATAATTTATCAGTTGCACATAACACCCAGTGCTCATCACATCACATGCCCTCTTTAATGACCATCACCCTTTTACCCCAGCCCCCAGCCCCCTCCCCTTCAGCAACCCTCAGTTTGTTTCTTAGACTTAAGGGTCTTTCATGGTTTGTCTCCCTCTCTGATTTCTTCCCGTTCAGCTTTCCCTCCCTTTCACTCTGATCCTCTGCGCTGTTTCTTAGACTCCATAAATGAGTGAATCCATATGATAATTGTCTTTTTCTGATTGACTTATTTCACTCAGCATAATGCCTCCCAGTTCCAACAATGTCGATGTAAATGGTAGGTATTCATCTTTTCTGATGGCTGAGTAATATTCCATTGTATATATCACATCTTCTTTATTCATTCATCTGTTGATGGACATCTCAACTCCTTCCACAGTTTGGCTATTGTGGACATTGCTGCTATGAACATTGGGGTGCAAGTGCCCCTTTGGATCACTACATTTTTTCTTTGGGGTAAATATCTAGTAGTGCAATTGCTGGGTCACAGGGTAGCTCTATTTTTAAGTTCTTTTTTTTAAGATTTTATTTATTTATTTGACAGAGAGAGAGAGAGCACAAGCAGGAAGAGTGGCAGGCAGGGAAAGAGGGAGAAGCTGTTTCTCCCTCTCCCTGCTGAGCAAGGAGCCCAACGTGGGGCTCGATTCCAGGACTCTGGGATCATGACCTCAGCTGAAGGCAGACACTTAACCGACTGAGCCACCCAGGCACCCCTATTTTTAACTTCTTGAGGAAGCTCCACACTGTTTTCCAGAGTGGCTGTATCAGCTTGCATTCCCACCAACAGTGTAAGAGGGTTCCCCTTTCTCTGCATCCTCGCCAACATTTGTTGTTTCCTGTCTTGTTAATTTTAAGGAATGCTCTTCTTCCAGATAGCTTCATCGTTAACTCCTTCTCTCCTCAAATGTCACCATCTCAGTGGGTCTTGCCTGATTACAACCCCAATCACCACCACCCCAACCTGTTCCTGGGGCACTCTATGCCCCATCCTTATTTGTTTTCTCTCTAGCACTTAACACCATCTAACAATAGATATATATTTTTTATGTTTTTTTGTCTGTGTCTTCTGTCGAGTGTTTTCTCTCTGTCTCTCTATCTCTATCTCTCCTCCAGGAGAACAAAGATTAGTCCATTTCCTTCATTACTGTATCTCCAGAATCTACAACACATAGCAGAGTACATAGTAGATGCTCAATAAAAGTTTGTGGACTGATTGACATAATAAATGAACATCTTGCCCGGTTGACTATTAAGTATGGTGTAGAGACTATTTGTTCTTAAGTTACCTGTTGTAATTATAGGGAAAATACAGATTCTGAGGCCCACCCCAGACCTCCTAAACTAAAATCTCCCAGGTTGAGCCAGGAAAATTTTCATCTACCTGTAAGCACACAAAAGTTTGATAATTACTGATCCAGCCCAGCCAGTCATTTTAGAGGAAGGGTACGATAGTCAAGGCTACAGAGCTAGTTTGCAAAAACAAGGACTACAACTCCATTCCATATTCTTTCCATTGCAAATTGTTTTCATTTGTATCATCTACAATGGGGATAAGTTCTCATGAAGAACTTGGAAAATGCCACTAGTCTTTGGGGTTCCTACAGGGAGGCCATGCAACACTAATTAAAATACTCATTTCTGACAAATAGTTGCAAAATGAAAAAAGATAACCAAAAAATATGTAGTTCTAAAGATTATTACAATTTTCAAGAAAATGTAAGTTTTAATAATGTAATTTTATTTTATTCCTTTGACCCCAAATTTCCACTACTACATTTCCCTGCTGTATTAAAGAATAATAATTCATTCCAGTGATTTTTATCAAGTGCCACTAGGAGCTCGGTTCTAGAGCAGCAATAACAAAAGAGACAAAGTCCCTACCCTCATGAAGCAGACGCCAGGGAAACAGGGAAATGGTAAACAAAAAGGTAAGTATGTACTTTTAAAAAGTAATTACTGCTGTGAAAGAAAAATAAAACAAGTTACTGAGATGGAAGGCAACAGGAGTAGGACAGAAATGAAGGAGTGGTGCTATTTTATATCTGGGGTTCAGGAAGGCCTCTCTGAGGAGATGGCATTTAAATAGAGACCTCATGGAGGAAGGAAGGAAGCCAAAGTAAAGTCAAGTGCCCTGAGTCAGAAGCAAGCTTGTTGTGGGCCTTAGGTCATGAGGTGTAGCAGCAGACTGAGACAAAGATTCATATTCAGGTGACTTATTAAGAAAATGCTCCCCGGGCGCCTGGGTGGCTCAGTTGGTTAAGCGACCGCCTTGGGCTCAGGTCATGATCTTGGAGTCCCGGGATCGAGTCCCGCATCGGGCTCCCTGCTCGGCGGGGAGCCTGCTTCTCCCTCTGACCCTCCCCCCTCTCATGTGCTCTCTGTCTCTCTCATTCTCTCTGTCTCAGATAAATAAATAAAATCTTTAAAAAA